>NC_143551.1:64976666-65279696 GCF_054136105.1 Typopeltis vanoorti
AAAAGTTCTGTTACATATTTTATCCAAATCTGTGCTTTATTCTCTTCTTCTAGAACTATTTTTCCATTTTCGTCTCTTAGAGACACTATTTGCTTTTTCCTCAGTTTTCCAGAAATTTCGTTGATTTTCTTATACAGATTGAAATTATCATGTTTCTTCTGAAGCAGTTCAATTTCAGTACATAAATTTTTCATCCAATTTTCCTTGGCTTCTTTTATTTTTTTCTCGATGATGTTATGTGTTCCTGTATACCTGGCATGGTCTTTGTTTTTGTACATTCTTCTTGTATCAATAAGAGAAAGAATCTCATCTGTCATCCATTCCTGTTGTTTTATATTATTCACATAACCTACTTCTTCAATACTTGTTGTTACGATGGCATTCTTTAAGCTATTCCAAAGAGATTCCACACTTTTATTTTCTTCTAGGTTAAGCTGTGTCTTGGCACTTTTATTTATGTTCGGGTCCTTCAGTTTTTCTACATCAATTTTCTTTTTCTTCTTTTGTGATTTTTTAGCTGATTTTAATCTAAGACGTACTTCTGCAACTATGGGATTGTGGTCTGATGAGATATCTGCTCCAGGATAAGTTTTTGCGCTCTTTATGCTACTGTGGAATCTTTTATTTATCAGTATATAATCAATTTGATTTCTGACAATGTTATGTTGGTTATCTTGAGGCGATTTCCAAGTGTACAGTCTTCTGGGTGGAAGTTTAAACCAGGTATTTGCTATTGTTAGATCTTCTTCCTGACAGAACTGGACTAGGCGATCTCCTCTGTCGTTTCTGGTGGCTAAGCCATGTTCGCCAACAATTTCTCCATCACCCCCTCTTCCCACTTTTGCATTGAAGTCACCCATCACTATGTTTATATCATGTTTCTTTGTTAGGTTTTTAATCACTTTTAGTTGTTCATAAAACTCTTCAACATCTTCTTCACTTTTGTCAGCTGTGGGTGCATAAGCTTGGATGATATTTATGTTAATAGGGTTTCCCTTAAGTTGTAACAGCATTATCCTTTCAGAAAATGGAATCCAATTTATTATTGATTTATTGATTTCTTCATCTACTATTACAGCTACATGTAACAGTAGATGAAGATGTTTGTTCTCATCATTCCCAGATTAATACATTGTCGTATTATCTTGTTCACACTTTCCAGATCCTGGCCATCTTGTCTCGCAAATTCCCAAAATCCGGATGCCCAGCCTCTTCATTTCTCTTGTGGCATTTCTTAATTTTGCCAGCTTCATACAGAGTTCTGACATTCCAAGTTGCAATTTTAAAAGTGGACACCATTTTGAGCCCGGAGATTCTTCGCACCCCTGTCCCATTTAAGGGACGCCGGGAACTTGGGGCCAATTGTAAGGGTTTGCTCGCCATGGTGGTTGTTCTGGAGATAAGGTAGAGCAGTAGTTTCTCCGTTTGCTTTCTGCTCTGCAGTATTACAGACGTACACAATATAATCATATTGCCATCTGCAAATCTCTGATCACAAGCTTTTCCGTCATCACTTGGCTTCAACCTTGTGTCAGTACTGACAATGCTGCTTCCCAATGTCAGGGGCAGTGACCCTGACAGCAGGTGCTTATTTAATGGTGGCACTACTCGCCATGTCACCGAGTTGTCATTGGGCTTTGTGAGGTTTTAAGTGAAACAGAGTTGCCACTTCTGCTCCCCCACGCCCTGATAGCTCAGTCGCTGTTGGTCCATGGCTGCTTATTCGCCAGATTGCTCTGCTTATATCGCAGCCAGCCTCCATATCTGAAGGCTGTTCCCCGATCCGCCACCTGGGGACGCACCCAGTAGTAGTCGGCTCTTGAAAGTTACTCTTTTGAATAATGTTTACAAGACCACTGTACTTGGATTATGAGTTTAACAAATACAGTTACATGTCATGCATTAACATACTATGCATGCTTCCAGACAAGATCAAATTTCTTCTATGGCTGACTTGTCTTCTTTCCTGCAAAACGCATCCACAGCCTCCAGAATTCTAACTTACTATCCATTGCTTCTCATTTCAATAGCCGTTAACTCGATACAAATCCTAAATCCGCCATACTTTACAACAGTGGCGCACCCACTATTGTAAAGTTTTCTTCCTTTCTAGGTTTTCTAGTGGTTTTTTTTTTTTTTTTCCTTTTTCTTTGGAAAAAGGAAAAAAACACTAGAAATTTTTCCAAAAATCTTTTCCTAATTAAAATTCTTTTTTTTTTTTTAAATTTATGTTGTGTCGTGTCTTCTATTTCTATGCTACTTATGAATTAGCGATCATTGCAGATGCTCAGTCATAGGTCGTATGCGATGCGTAGTATGTATTCTCAAATCGTCTACTCAACTCGGGCCCCCTCCAAGATTAAATCCTGAGTGCGCTACTGCTTTACATTAGTGTTCTGACATTCGGAATGGTGCACTGAATACCTTTAAAATGCATGTCATTCTTAAGAAGGTAGTCCGACTTAACTTAAAGATTCACTCTGCTCCCTTTCTCATGCTGGAATATAAAGCATAATATAGTCCATTTGAAAGCGTAAAATATTGGCTGCAACATTTTCCTCAGGATCATGTTGAAACGGCCAAAAATGCAATCTGTGTAATTGACGTTTATTGGTACATTTTTAAGTACAGTATCCACTGTGAGGCAGCACCGTGTTAAACTGTCGATTTTGCTTGCTTGTAGGCAAGAACCAGGGATGTAACGTTAGTAGTATAACACATTAGTGGTCAATGTGCTATACTATAGTCCTATACTATGCGTTAATGGACTATAGTCCATTCACGACTTCCACATCTTTATATTAGCATGTTTCCGCTTTTCCAGTGAGGAGCATCATTAGTTTTACAAAACCTTTCTAGTAGTAGAACTTTAAAATGAGCATTTTTTAAGGTCGTTATTTTACAGGCATTTCACAGATAGTGTGTTATATTAGTTCTGTATTGTGCCTTTTGAAATTTCACTTTAAAAGGCTGTTATTATTATTTTTTTAATTTTAAGTGAATAGCTACATATGTTAAAATAACCTCGGATATGAAAAAAACAAACAAAAACTTGTTTTTTTTTTAGTTTGTAGAATTCACTTAGTTGTTTAAATTAAGGGGATATTAAATCCCACATTGTTTTAAAACCGAATAAGAAACTCAAAGATTGGAATCAGAGTTTCATGCCTAATATAGTATAGTAAACTATAAAAGTATCGGCGACTACTAGCGTAAGCTAAAGCACGTAGTTCAAGTGCGTAGTACAAACTCGGGCAACTCGCAGCAAAGGTGGTAAAGTTCTGATCGCTATTCTTGGTATTTTCCATAATGTAAAACACATATTACATTATGGTGGGAGGTCACTACCCAGATTGGCTTCATCAGTGAGTAGCTAGACCAAATTAATACCAAAGGGTATAGCGAAAAGAACTTATATACTCTGCTATACGAGTTGTCAAAAAGGTGCACCCATTAAGTTACTTAAATATAAAGAGCCAATAGGTTTCATTTCGGCGATATAAACATTATTTAAATTAAAGGGATATTAAATCCCACATTGTTTTAAAACCGAATGAAGCCTCAATAAAGGCTGAAACTGGTCTGGGTAGTGACCACCCACCATAATGCAATAACAGCATATATTTCCTAGGAAATGTGTTTTACATTATGGAAAATACCAAGAATAGCGATCAGAACTTGACCACCTTTGCTGCGAGTTGCCCGAGTTTGTACTTGGAATGCGTGCATTAGCTCACGCTAGTAGTCGCCGATACTTTTATAGTTTAGTATACTATATTCGGCATGAAACTCTCTGATTCCAATCTTTGAGTTTCTTATTCGGTTTTAAAACAATGTGGGATTTAATATCCTCTTAATTTAAATAATGTTCATATCGCTGAAATGAAGGCTATTGGCTCTTTATATTTAAGTCACTTAGTTGTATTATCTTTTGTGTCCGCGCGGTTAGCCTAGTGGCTTTGCGCTTCGCAACCATATGCCTGGGGAAGGAGTGTCGCAGGTTCGATTCCCGTCGTAGACGTGAGGAATTTGAGGATCTTCCTCAGACATAGTCAAGTTAGCCGGTCTTGGGCTAACTTGACTATGCCTTGGGCACGGGCAGTAGGGTTTTTACCGCCAGTTTATCTGGCGTTTTTCATCCCACAAGCAGGCAAACCGGCCCCGTGAACATACGCCTGTACAGTCAAAAATATATCCCCCAGCGGCAGACCAGGCGACAGGTCGGTTGGGAGTAGAACTAACAAGAAGTCCCATCTAAGTAACACGCGGACCCTGCATAGGAAGCGGGAATAACGCGCAGTAGAAGTAGTTATCTTTCGTAACCACCATAATTTTATTTTCACTGATATTTCAACACTGTCTTATTATTTCATAAATTACACAAACGTATATAATTAGGTATTGTGTCTCTATGTTGTGTGTTCGTGAGTCCTGAGCTAACAAAATAATTGTAAAATTTGGATTTTTCACTAAAACGCGACTTTTAAGCTACACACACACACATCAATCAGCTAAGTAAATTAGCGTTCTTCAACCTTTTTACACCTGCGGACCGGCTGACGTCTAAGACAGAAACATAAACCAATGTAGATAGTATTTTATTTATTAAATGCAGTGTTATAAAATTACAATTTTTAGCTAGTGTGACATCTGCTGCTGCTTAGAGTTTAGAAAATTTGATATACTTGGCTGGAGCGTTGTTCTGAGAGACGAAGAAATTTTTGGCGGATCGCCAGGAAATTTCCGCGGATCGGCACCTGTCCGCAGGTTGAAGAACAAGGAAATAAATAATCAGTTGTGGATTTTAATAAAATTTTGGATAGGGGACACCTACCAAAAACATTTATGAAAGCGCAAAGTTTTCATAATCAGGTGCTAATGAACTTGTTGCGTTGTAACCTTCTTTATAGAAATTTGAATGGGGAAAATTCTTAAGTTTTAATTCCAGAATCAACTCTTTGACTTTGTTACTTGAATGACGCTTGCAAAAGCAAACAACAATATCATTTCTGGATATTTTCATTAAACTGATAGCTCTTCACCACACCACCCTTCTCAAAAATACAGAATTGTTAAATCTTTGGTACTAGCTACAGCCTCTCCTCTGAAGAATCTCTGAACTGTCAAGTAAACTGCCCTTTTAAATGGTTACAATCGAAACTCCCCCCCCCCCACACACACACACAAACATTCGACGTTTCTCTTTGCATTTTCCAAGTGAGGGAGATACCCAGAATTCATATTCCTATCAGAACGCATAGATAAAATTCTTAGGGAATCATTGACTTCAAATCAGTCAACCAAATCTCATATCGGAATTGACAGTACTGTGAAATTCGTGGGATAACATCACACACCTTCACAATAGTATTTATAAACGAACGTTCATTCAAAGAGAATGCTGAGGGGGGGGGGTGCTACCACATCGGTCAAACCTTTCGCAATGACTTCCCCATTCTATTCTAGAAGTTTTGGGAAGTGATATCCTTTAACTCTATTAAATATTTTTAATTTATTTAATTCCCAATGTGATTATCCTAGCAATTCGTTGACTGCATATGTCGAAAAGATGCTATTGTAACGCATTTCATTGTTGACCTTTCTAGTATTGTTCTTCGACCCACTGAAGATGTTTTACGAGACGAAAGATTAACTATCTGTGATGATTTGAGTGTGTCTAAGAACTAAAGTGGTAATGATTTTTATCGCCGGTGTGACGCGATAGTGAAAAAATAACGAAGTTCCACCTCTTGTCTTTTTTGTGCTTATCTTACCACTGAAGGTACGGGTAATAATCAGCCTTCCGAAATTTTATGATTGGTATAAAGTAATAAAATGTCCCTTCCATTTTTCTAAAGAAAGTTAATGCTCCTTTGAATACCATTCATGTACCACTCCTCATTGAGCTTAAACTTCAAACTCCCATGTTAATCTCTAACTACTTTTATTTTTTTATTTTTTTTATTTTATTTTTGTCACTTGCATGCATACAGATAAAATATTCATCCTAGTTTTTGAATACTACATCCTTGAGTGTAGACAATAAAAAAAAATAAATAAATAAAAAAAAACAGGTACTCGATTATTTAATTCATCAGCTGGAGAATTCCCTCATTTCTCCTATGTTGAATATTGTCCAGGAGTACTTGAAGACAACCTGTAAGACAACTACGCGCGCACGTCTTTTGCCAAACCAAATTAGAGCTTTCTGCTGAACCAGAGAACGGTGGAAGGCCCTATCCATTATGGGACTCAACTCGTCTTGAGGATGGAAGAGAAGAAGAATGTGAAATCCCTTGGTTCAGCATTTGATAAGTAAAAATTATTTAATAAAAAACGTTAACATTTTGACTTGAAACTGATGTATATGTTACAAGTGAGGAATCGGAAGATGGTGTAGAGTGTGAAGATGACTATGGCGTGGATTTTTTAAATTCTCTGGATCTAGAATGTGAATTCCCTATGTTGTCTGACAATTACAATCAATTTCCCAAATTAGAAAAATTTGCAATTTTTTTTAGAAAATCTCCCGTAACTGATACCATCCTTCAGAATTATGTAAAAACAAGAAAAGGGATTAAATCTGATTCTTGACTGCCAAACGAGATGGAATAGTTTAGAGGCCATGATTGAAACATTTATAGCATTAAAATAATGTGTTGTTTTAGCTTTGAATAATATTGGTGCTTCTCATATGTGGAATGAAGCTTAATATCTTAAAATCATGGCGCTTCTTGACCAGCACGTCTAGCAGCTGAGGCCTTAGGGCGGCAAGATGCCAATTTATTAACAAGTGAAGGCATATTTGAATTTCTGTTAAATGAACTAAAAATTTAAAGACTGAAATTAGTTCCAAATTATTAAATGCTTTAGAAGTACGAATTCAAGAAACAAGACAAGTTAGATTGGTAACCCTTTTGCTATATTTGCAAAATTCGCCAAACATTTCAACAAAGAAATCTGGTGTATTTCCACTAGCTTCAAAACTCGCTTTATTTAAAGGTAATCTGGAAAACCTGAAGTTACGCGGTAGGTGGGACAATAAAGAGCACGTAACTCTGGGTATAATTTTGCATATAATTTATATATACAAACATACAAAATATTAGTTAATTGGGACCAAAGGTTTACAAAAAACACGTATATTTTTTAAGAAATACTGTATAATCATAATTGTAGTTTTTTGTACATAAAAAAAAAGAAAGTTATTTCAATGTTGATGGTTTTATAAAATCTAATAGATTCGTCTGACGACATAATGTCTTTTTCTTGTCAAGCAAAATTTCTTCATAGCAAGCCAATGATTTTTTTATTCCTTGCCTTGTGGCTACAATTCGTTCCTCGTTAGAATCTATGTCCTCAAATCTGTAAACCTTTCTTAATTAAGCTGAGATCTTCTGTTAATTTTGCAACTGTCATGTGCTTTTCTGGTAGAACTGGATCTGAGGTTTCGGTCTCTTCAGTAGCGCTTTGCTCACTCATCTCAATGAGCTCGTCGATTGTAAGCTCCTTGTTATGTGAGTCTAACAGCTTATTGACATCTTCACTGTCGACTTCTAAATCTAATTGCCTGGCAAGGTTGACAACTTCTATTGCATCACCAACTTGATCAGTTTCTGGCAACATTTCCGTTTCGCATTTAAAAAAAAGGATGGACAAAGTTTTTTCCAGACACCATTCAAGGTTTTTTGGGAAATTTCACCCCAAGAATCTCCGATAATCTTTGCAGCATCTAAAACATTAAACCATTTCCAAAACTCTTTAACAGACAGTTGCTCATTTTGCCTCATAGCTTCATCCAGACTTGCAAACAAACGGCGTGTGTGGTACGCTTTGAATGTTTTGATAATTCCTTGGTCCATCAGTTGAAGTAAGCTGATTGTATTTGGAGGCAAGAAAACAACTTTTACACGTGGATCAACACCAGTTAAAGTTGCAGGAGGGTGACCAGGTGCATTATCAATAATGAGCATAACTTTAAACAGATTTTTTTAAAACTGGTAATAACATTCAACTTCAGGTATGAAGTAGTGACCAAACCAGTCTTCAAAAATAGAAGCTGTCACCCAACCTTTAGAATTTGACTTCCAAATTTGGAAGTCAAATAGATTATTTTTTTTTAGAGCTCTTGGATTTTCGAAGCGATAAATTAAGAGAGGTTTTAACTTGCAATCACCAGCTGCATTTCCGCCAAGCATTACTGTCAACCAGTCTTTGGAAGCCTTAAAGCCAGGAAACGTTTTTTCTTTACATGCGATGAAATTTCTCTTATTCCAGAACAAGCCGGTCTCGTCTACATTAAATATGGTTTGACTGCTATAGCTACTTTCCTTAAGTGTCTCAGGAAAAGAAGACGTAGCCTCTTTATTAGCGCTTGCCACCTCTCTGGGATGCTGTGCCAGTTACAGCGATTTTTAAATCGGCAATTTTTAAATATGCAATCTTATTATGGTATTAGTAAAATGTAATGTATCCTAATAATTCTTCAAAATAAGATTTGATTAGTTGTGAGAAATTATGTTATTTTTAGCCATTGCATGATTTAGCGTGAGTTACTGTACAATATGCTAGAAGCGAGTTCGATATCAACAAAACCAGTTAGAACCAGATTTTGGTGGGAAAGGAGAGTAGGATGTGATGAGAAGGACATCAAAAAGAAGTAACACAGTAATAAGCAAGAAGAGAAATAACCTGGTGTTGAACGGAGTATGAAGGCCTGAGAACCGCTCTGTATTTTGACTTATCTTTCTTCGAGCCCTTATTCTTTTATAAATTCCTATCGCCTCCCAGAAGGATAGCGTTGGACAGAAGGATAATAAGAATAAGTAAGAAATATTGAAAGTTAGGCAATTACGAGCAAGAAGACAAATTCTCCCGAATTAACTAATCAGTTACTGAAACCTAGGATTCTATAATATTTGTGTGCTCTCAAAGTGAAAGTATTCAAGAACCAAGGAGTATTTCTAGGATTCTCGAAGATGAGGAAGCTATACTGTTTATACCGGTAAGGATATCTTTTCTATTTCTCATGTGAAGTAGCGAAGCTTGTTTCTGAAGAACATGATATAGTTCGTATTGCTGAAATTAACAGTCAAGGTTGAATGTGTGATATAGTGAAGCATTTCCTCATAAACGTAATATATGAAGTATCTGGATTAATAGTTCATATTTGAATGTGTGATATTGTGAAGCCTGTTACCTGAGAACACAATATAAAATTGAGACTGAACTTTCTGAGAACTATTGTGATAGATTGATAAACTTTAAATTTGCTGAAAGAATGTCTGATGACTTGTGCTTTGTGATTGTTCTAAATAGTTAAACTGAGTCCATATTTAGGTACATTGAATGATAACTTTGTTCAGAGTGAAATAGTGTTTGGAATCTTTGATAATAGGAAGAGTGGAATATATATGCATAAACTCTAATCGTAAATGATATACTCAGCTGAGTAAATTACTAATGTCTTAATGAGAACTTGTTCATTCTTAATTGTATTATCCATGCTAGAAATCCTTGTTTTAATGTAAATTTATGTGTTAAAGCATTAAATATTTTTATTTGAGTTGAATCTTGTGTTTGCCTGATTTCTTTCATTGCACCGCTCATTAAAATAGTTCGAATTTTAGCGGGAACCCTATACATAATGAGAATTTGGGCCTGAATTTAGTTGATAACAATTTGTGCTAGCTGATGATTGATTTCACAACATTGCTTATGCGAATTAGAACATAGAGTGGAGCAGTTAAAAATAAATTTTCTCTGTGTTGAATGTGGAGTCAGTCAACAGCTAGAATATACATCAGAATAGAATCCAACACAACCATTTCTTGCCACGAAATTTTCTTCTTTGGCCGCTTCTCCGCTTTTAGCCTCTCAAAAATCAGCTTGGCTAAGTATTGTCATTTGATCAACTGGACAATTTTTTACTCTCATTTGATTATCACACCATAATTTAAGCATCGTTTCCATCTCACCAATAATCCCATGACGTTTACGAATAATGCTTGAATTCAATGATTGGGCATTTTTCACAGCAGCGAGAATTCTTTCTTTATCTTTTATGATTGTTCTTACTGTGGATTCCTGTAGGTCGAACTTCTTTGCTAGCTCACAAATTTTCATTCCGCCTTCAAAATCCTTAATAATGTTGAGTTTTGTTTCCAAAGTCAATGTTTTTCTTTTCTTGCTAACTGTAGAAGAATCGGACTTGCTTTTTTTGGACGACATTATTATTTTTTATGTGATAAAATTTTTATCAAGAACATAACATTAAACAATCGCAAGGTTTGTAGACTATAAAAATCGTGTATGAATGGAGACCGCGCGAAAAACGTCAGTGCTTGTTCACAGCATGTGCGAAACTGGCTAATGCGGCCGGCGCCGGATACGACTAGTGGTGAGGTGGGACGGGAATACGTACAAATAAGAAACCGCGTAACTCCGGATTTACGTAAGTCTGGTTATTACTGTATATCCAAATTCTTGTATTGAAACCGATTCCGATGATGAATATATCGGAGACGGAGAAGCTATTAATCAGGGCAATACTCTAAAAGAAGCCACGGAAAAATCAATACATAGGTTTCTTGAGGAACCTGAAGAAATAATATCAAATCCGAAGACACTGAAGGCCGAATTTTCAGTATTTGAGGCAACCAATAAAAGAACAAAGAATTGAGATTTATTATTTGATGCCCTGAAAAAAGTTCAGTAGCGGGTGAGTGTTTTCTGTTTCAGGCAATTTTGTATCTAGACTAAGAACAAGATTAAGTAATCGTTCAGTGGACATTTTGTTTTTTGAAATAATATTTCATGAAGAAAAATACGAAATGAAATAAAAAATTTATAACTTATATTTTGTACGGATTTTAGTTATTTTAGTTGGTTTTTTTTTTGTTTCGTTTTTTTCCATTTTTTTTATTTTAGTTTTTATTTGGTTTTGTATAGAGTATATTTTATTTTGTTGTATTTTTGTAGTTCCATAAATATTAAATAAACTGAAAAATTTTAAAATAAGTATAATTGTTCTTCTGTTTTAATTATATATACTGTATATATATATATATATATATATATATATATATATATTGTAAAAATTGGAAAACCGGTTTTTTCAAAAGACGGTTTTTTTTTATAAACCCTACTTCCACCCTCATCATCATCACCCAGTACCAAATTTGGAGATTTGCTATTGCTTCTAACTTGTGTGGGGTATGCAGCCAGACAGGAGTCAGTGACACACTCAATATATTTTTCACAGCCGATGAACATTTCAAATCAATTATTTAGTCGCCACATAAACTGTACCCATCTTTGCGTATCCGTCTTTTCTGCCTCAGTCAATATGCTATTTATGGCAGCAAACGTTAAAGAAATCAATTTTTGTAGTTCTGTCCATATTACAATTATCTTACAGATAGTAGTCGAGATTATCAATATCATTGAAACTATATCTTTTATCACAGTTCAAAGCTTGTGAACTCTGTCACACAGGTTGAATTATCGTTCTCACCCGCTCAAAAATGCGATTATTTATATTTCCGTATCTGTTTGAAGCCAATATTTCACATGTAGCTGTTAATTTAGCACGTAAATTTGTTTATTACCTGTTAGTAGTGTCTTCCCTAGTAGGAGTACCAAACTTTCCAATAAACAGGGATTACGTATTGAAAGCATTTTTCATCCGGGTAAAAAGTTAAAAAAAATCGTGCTATACTAAGAATATCGGCTCATCAGTAGCAAGTATGATATTTCAATAAATAAACAGTTCAACTGCATTGTATTTATCGTCTCATTCTCTCCATACTGATTATTAACTTAGAAAAGTGTTGGAATTTTCTTCTTTCGACGTAGGTCTTAGAGCTGTTGGAATAATGTTCATTGCAATCCGTCTCTCTTATCCTTTCCTTGGATATTCAGTTTCTATTTTTCTGATTATTCCATCATTTTTGCGCTTTTGTTTAACCTGTTTGCTATCTATTCTAGTATTAGACCACCTTTATAAATTAGTAATGCAAGTCTATCCGCTAGAGCTCCATATGAGAACATATATGATGTTTGCAAATAAAACCTCATTTCCACTTTTTTAAAATAAAAATTTGAAGACAAATCTTTTCATTGTTTTTACTGATAGCTCGTATTATGTCATGTGGAAGTGTGCTTTGTTTTTATTACAATCACATAGGAGTTGTAAGAGTGAATTGCGCTTCGGCCTGGTATTATTTACTGTGTGTGTGCGTGCGTGATTTGCAGTATGGTGCAAACTCAAGATTAGCTTAATCTTGAGTTTGCACAAAATATCTCTATGCGTGTAATACCTAGATTTCCAGTAAGATCAGATTTCTTGGGCTATATTACACGTCTATCGTTTTTTGACGTGTAATCAGAACATAAATATTGAAATATTTTTACGTATATTTAATTCTTGAATAATAAAGATTATCCTATCGCAGTTGGTTTTTTGCCTAACGCAACTTAGTGTATTGCCTGATTGCGTTTGTTCTGGCCGGTTTGTCTGTTTTCTTATCAGTCAGAAGGACGATACATGGCATCCTTTAGTTTGAAAAGATCTAGGTTTGAAGTTTTTTCATGACGGGGAATTGGTGGGCATTTTCATATGAAAGCGAGTTATCCTGTCTCTTACGAAGGTCACCAGATTTTTTCTCTCTCAAAGAAGACGAGCCAGTCTGAGAATTTGCTACGTGTACGACATTTCGAACAAGAATTTCCATCACTCCTGCTTTTAACTCGGATCTTGCTGTTTTTCAGTGGAAGTTAGAACAACTTTGTCAATCTTCTTTCTAGCAGGGAAAATTTCACTTTGCTTCTCCCTAGATTTCCAAGCAAGATCAGATTTCTCCTCTTGGACTATATTATACCTCTACCATTTTCTGGCACAATCACGTCTATAGCTTCATCTCCCCAAAGAACTTGTCATTCTCCACTCAGGACTGCTTTTCACAGTACAGCTCTTAATCCGGTAAAAATCTTAAATACAATTTAAGGGGATAATAAATCCCTCATTATTTTAAAGCCGAATCCGAAACTCTTTATTTAGAGTATTGTTCTCACATTTGGAGCATTCACCGCTATTCTACTATCTGCCTCTCATTATAGTTTCTTTCCTCTAAGCCCCCCCCCCCCCCAAATGCTAATATCCATTCACGATCTCGCTTCAAATCTACTGAACCTATTCTTTCATTCCTTCTTCCTTCAGAGGAAGAAGGAGTGAAAAATTTATTGAAAAGACAGTCCTTGAAGGACTGTCTTTTCAATAAATTTGCGCTCTCATACTGATGTTGAAGGGTTTTCATCCCGCAAAAATAAGTAAATGGCGAGAAAATATATGTTATTAATAGACGTAACATACTTGGCCTCATGGCCCCATTTATTTCAACCCCCAATTCAAGGAATTAGATCTTCAGCTATTAATGAAAAATATCAATAGGTTCTCTCTTCGTTTTAAACCATTTGTCTGCATATGGCGCTCATTTCCTATAGGAAAATTTCCTTTAATATAGATTTTGTCGACCTCTCGTGTGGTAGGTGTGTAGGGGAATGAATTTATGTAAACTATTGTACTATATCTAGCAATCAACGAGTTGGAAGTGCAACTTTTTTTTTCTTTTCTCTAGTCGAGCGTTGCTCTATAATTAAATTTTTGGCAGGTATTCTCTTTCAGGGAAAGTGCGCGCGCACGTATTGGGTGGTACAGTAGGATGATCACCATTCCCACATCCGTTAAGCCGTTTCCTGGATGCCCGCCAGTAACCTCGCAATGTGACGACGCTTTCAGACGTTACACCCAACTTTTAGCCGTGGCAATGTGGGAGACACCGAGAAAGTGGTCTGAAAAGTAGGCGCTGAAAGGTACCGCTAGTCGGTAATGAGAACACATTGGGTGCCTACTGGTGTCCCTCACCTGTTTCAAAATCGGCAGTCATAATAGTAATCCTCCTTTACAGCCCACCCCTAAATTTAGTTCTTGTCTTACGGGATTATGATTTCCACTTTTTGCACCTGAACAATTCTTCAAAATTGTATGAAAATGTAATCATTTTATTTATGTATTAATTTTAGCAAGTATTCTATTTCAGGGAAAGTGCGCGCGCACGTATTGAGTGATACAGTAGGATGATCACCATTCCCACATCCGTTAAGCCGTTTCCTTGATGTCCGCCAGTAATATTTAATACATTATTATAATTTAGTTCTTCACTGCATATATGTTCGTTATCAGATAAAAAGATCTCTTTGCAAACTAATAAACTGACGCGGATATCCACAAAATTCATTCTTGTTTTTAAGAGGCCATATTTTTAAACTGTTGATATATTCGAACGAATAAGAGCGTAATGAACAATCTCAAAGCTTATTGGAAGTTTTTCCCCACTTGGTTAGACTATAATAAATTTAGTTTAATCCTTTATACAAGTGTAAGCAAACAAAGTTTGCTCCTGAAGTATCTTCAGGATTGAAGCAACTCGTGGTAATGGCGGACCAAGCTCTCATCACTCCTTGTCTTAGTATCTCCCATAATGCAAAGCACATCACCTTGCGGACATGTATAATACTATGCATTAAGGGAAGGGCCACTATCCAGACCGCTTTCGACCTTTATTGGGTTGCCTCATTCCTGAAAATACTTCAGGCACAAACTTTGCTTACACTTGGATAAAGGATTAAACTAAATTTATTATAGTCTCATTCGGTTTCAATGGTTAAGTTTTCCGTTAAGTTAATGCCTGATGAAAGGTTAGGTTAAGTTAACCTAACCTTTCGTCAGGCATTTGATTCAATCCGTAGAAGAGAACTATGGAAAACTATAGAAGAATTTGGAATTCCCAACAAAACCATAAGAATAATAAAGAATCTATATGAGAAATCTGAAAGTGCAGTACGAATGGAGGACACCTTAACCAACTGGTTCCACACACAGAGAGCGGAGTAAGACAGGTATGCAATCTGTCACCAGACCTGTTCAATCTTACACTGGAAGAAGCAACCAATAAGGCCTTAAACAATGAAGACACCGGAATCAAAATATATGGGGAAAATGTGACAAATTTAAAATTTGCAGACGACATTGCATTACTTGCAAGCACAGAAGAAAATCTACAGCGAATTTCTGATAAAATGGAGTGTATAAAATCTGGATTAAACATAAATATAGACAAAACAAAAATTATGCAAATAGGAAAAAGAAGCACCAATCTGAAAATTGAAATTGATAGTAAGAATCTAGAGCAGGTAGAAAAATTCACCCACCTTGGAGAAGTTATTGAGTACAATGGTGAAATTGTAAAAGATATAAACAGACGAATCAGTCAAGCATCCCAAACGTTTGGACGATTTAATAAAATATGGAAGTCAAGAGACATCAAACAAGTAACAAAAGTAAGAATCTATGAAACAATGGCCCTCCCAATACTCCTCTGTGGAAGTGAATGCTGGAATCTCAGAAAGGCTGAAGAGAAAAAATTATTAGTTACTGAAATGGATTGGCTAAGAAGATTACTTGAAGTATCTCTGCTGGATCGACTAAGAGATGAAGACATAAGGAAACGACTAAAACAAGAAATAACAATAATAGACAAAATCCAAGAGAGAAGACTGCGATTGTTTGGTCATGTGACCAGAATGGGAACAGAAAGACTACCATCTAAAGCCCTGAATACAATGATGAAGGTAAAAGATCCAAAGGACTGCCCAGAATTAGATGGATAAACAAAATAAAATAGGACCTGAAAACCAAATCACAACAAGCGACACCAAACTGGACAAAATTGTTCTGACTCTCCCGGGACAGACAGAAGTGGAAAGAGTTCATTCAGCCTCATCATCATCCACATAGATGATGGAAGAAAGAAGAAGATTATAGTCTCAAAGCTTGTTAGTGATTTCTCGCATCATCTTCTTTCTTAATACATGAGATAGCTACCCCGTATTGTTTCACCAGTTGCAGCGATCCTTTGCTTAAAAGGATAACCTCCCAAAATTGGGGAAAATTTAACGCAATTGTTAAGGTTCCTTCGATAGATAAGAACTTCACAGCTTTCTCTATAGTCATTCTAATAAGAAACAACTTTAGTTTCCCATGAATTCTGTCTAGCGTGGCAGAAGAGACTTGACATATCAGACTCGGGAGCGCAATATAATTTTAATAATATTATTATTATTATTATTATATAAGGTACCTCCATGGAGTCAAAAGACTCATCGCGGGAGACCCAACATTGACATACTAACTGTTATTTACACAATACCTGTCATACTTTCCCTTAAACTCATTCACAGATGAAGCATTCACAACCACCTCTGGCAACGCATTCCACCCATTTACAACCCTTCGAGCAAAAAATCTAGTACTAACACCATTAACTACACTCTTACACAATCTCCAGGGATGACCCCTCGTTCTCTCCCTTCCTGCACTGGTCTTAAAAAAAAGTTATCAGTATCAATCCTATAAAACCTTTTTAATAATTTATATGCCTCTATCATATCTCCTCTCCTACGTCTATCAACTAGTTTTTGAAGCCCACAGACCTTCAATCTATCCTCGTATGAGACATCCCACAGGACTGCAACAATTTTCGTAACCCATCTCTGAATCCTCTCCACCATTTTCACATCGCCAAGAAATCCAGGTGACCAGATCTGTGCACAATAGTCCAAATGAGGTCTTATTAATGCTTTAAGTGGGACAATCACTTTATCCCTGCTTGTCAGTGTGCTCTTCAATAACCATGTAATCTAATTTTTCTAAACGAATCTCTGCTTATCCTAAACAATACTACTTTTTGTGTTAAGTGAGTTACTTTTTGTTTCCTTGAATTCCAGTAGTTTCCAGACAGGGCTCTCCCCCTTCCATTTATACTATACATTGTAGCACTTGCTTTAATTTCAACTATTCTAACATGTTTTATCTTTTCCTATATGCATTGAGAATGGTCGCGAAACGATCATTCTCATTGCATTATTAACAGATAATTCTGTTAATAATAATGAAAAAAATCCCTAATATAATTATTCTGTAATTTTTCTTATGTCATGAATCAACCTTGAATTTTTTTTGTCTGGATGAGGTGTGTAGAACGACCAGTTTCGTCTTCCAGATCCTTCCTTTTAAATAAGATAATAGAGCAATTGACTTCTCCAGTTTTTCAGGATTCCAGGATTCGCGTTGTCTTTCTTATTCTATCGTAAAAGGCATTGTAATGCTCAAATGGTTAATCTGACAATAAGAAAATTTTATACTTCTAACCGCATCGCCATGTGACCTATCTTATCCTTGAGTACTGTCATTCGTTCCTGTACCAGAAACCCTGGCCTTCTGTTTTTCTTTTGAGAAAAAAAAAAAAAAAAAGTTTTTCCTTCAGGGTTTCTGCATCCTGCAAAATTATTTTGTTTTTGGGACAACTATAAACGTTTTAAGTTCTTGAAATATCCATTTGCCAACATAAATAACTTCTAAAATGTCCTTATTTTCTTTAATGACAAATAATTGTCTTCGCGGTTCATTAATGACAGGCGATGCAGTTCAACTGATAAACAATTAATGTTCACTCCGTAGTAACGTAATACGTGCCCGACTCTTATTAACCATGGTGCATTCGATACAGGTAAAATGCAACTAAATTATTATTAGTCGGGGTTTGGCTGGTTATGCAAAGAGCTTTCCATTTTTCGTTTGATATTCTTGATTCAGTCCACTGTTTTGCGTCTTCCATGGTTCATGATAGGGATAGAAACAAGCATTATTTATTACAAGCGATATTTGCTAATGATTACACTATAACAGTTGAAGTAGGTGATTTTGCCAATTTCGAGTTTTGGCGCTGGCTTTGAAATTCTAATGAAAGTGTTTTAAGTATTTTGAAAATTTTTCTTCCTACGAAATGAACTTCTTTTGGCTGGGAGTGAAGAATTCGTGTAAGTTCCCACAGCTCTGAGATTCCTTATCAGTCTTGGCGTCATTGCTGCTTTACGAGTGTAAATATATTGTAATTGATAAGAGCGACGAGGAAACCGAAACTTCCTGTGACAAGAAAACGAACTCACTATTATAAATAACATTGCAGAAAGCTTTCCAAGGTTATCTGTGGGTATCTTATAGCATTTCTGCCGGTTCTTTTTAGTTTAATAATGGCATTTCACTCACCTTCTAATAAACAGTACTGATACATTGAAAAAGGACACTCGCTAGTGCACAATCGTAAGATGTTTTCTACCATATTTTTTAAACATTTTATAGTATCGATCGGTCATAGCAATTTTACATTCTGATTTAACAAGTACAGCGGTAGCCTTAGTTTGGGATTATTAGAAAATCCTTTTTGAGATTTAGTGAAGACTTTTTCAAAACGAACATAAGCGTTTGATTTTGGAATTTGCTGATAGGCGCTGATCTTTAAAGTGATAAAAGAAGTGTATGTGCTCATAAGTTTGTGTATGAAAATCTTAAACTAATTCTATATATACACCAGCGGTGTATTGTAATATGTTTTTTAATCACCACCTTTGATAGCGAATTGCAGTACGCAATAAGTAAACACAAAACTTGCAATCATTGCCGAATAAGCTCTGCACTTACCCTCAACCTTTAAAGTCGTGTTGTTTATTTCTTCAATGTAAATATGTCGAAAATACGTGCATAATTTATGCTGTTTTGACCAGTTTTCGATTGCGCTTTGCTATTTTTGAGTCGTATTGCTCCGTTGAATTACAGTATAGATTTGTTAAGTAATACTGGTTCATATGGTTATTTTTAGCAATACATGTAAATCGCACTAAGATGACCTTAGCTCCTTGTACAATTCATCCTTGACTTGGGAGGGAGGAGTAGTGTTGTTTAGAATTACGGCCGAAGCTTCTAAAGCTACTAGTCCAGTGTATGTCTGTAAATTGCGCATTCACCTGTAAATCTCATATAAAGGTTCTCTGCGTCTCAGATGGGTTTCGAAGCTGTTTTTGACCAAATTTGGTGTGTGTGTGTGGGGGGGGGGGAAACGTAGGAAATGTTTTGTGTTACTTTTAAAGAACGCGAATACAATTGCATGCTTTTGATTTGAAATAATATTAGGGAGGTAATTAATTACCTAGATTGCCACTTTCCTTGTAGTGCAATTCAGAGGTTACATGTGAACAATCCGATTGCAAGTTGGACAGTTCGTTAATAACTGAGTGGAAACATAGAGACGCTGTTATAGTATTCCACAAAAATCGTTATATATAAAATTATTTTGGATGAGGGAGTCTCATATATTTGCTTATTATAGTGTAGCAATATATGTTATCCTGGTGAAAGTAAACTACGTTATTATTACGCGACACCTCCAGTGAGTCCAAGGACTCATTGTGGAAATGCACGCTGCTCCCAACTCGCTGTTTATCCTTCAACTACCATCAATACAACGCCATCTACCGCCACCACAACTAGTATTTTTGTCTAAATTGACTGTTCTAACGGCCGATTTGCCTGTACGCGGGATGAAAAACCCGAGTTTCTGGAAGGAAAAAAAAGACTTTTCGGCCTCCTCATGAGATCGGCTAACTTACTTTTAATCGGAAAAGCCCACATAAAGGTTAAGTTGAGGCTGATTGTCTTTCATTGTGGTTTATGTCAGAAATATTTCGGGGTGTGTGTATATATAAGCAACAGTTAGATTTTTTTTTCTTCTCCACACTTAATTATTTCTTACGCAGGTATTCTTAAATTATTTACGAATACCTGTGTAATAACGTTTTCGTGTCATTGAAATAATCTTTGGATGTGCTTCGCATTACTGTTGTTATTGACATGACGGGCATGTTAGGATTATTATTATTTATTTTTTGCCACCTCAGTGGTTTATGATGTTCCATTTTGTGCTTGGTCGTAGTGCTCTGTACCCGCAGTAAAGAATGAGGTGACCCCGTGATTTTTGGTAATATGCCAGAAGTGTTTTCTCCTAAAAATAGATCACTCTAGTGTTATAACCCTCTGGTTTTGAATGTTTGCCGACATACGACTAGATCACCGACTCGAATTCTGAACGAACAACGGGGTGCTCTTCATTCATATATCTTGGGATACTGCAGTTACCTTATCTGTAGGCATGAAGTTCACAGTATATTGGAGGATAAATCGAAAAGCGAAACCCAAGAGTATCAACATATTTTTCACCAGTGATTCTCCTCGAAAGCATGTCAGTAGATCGTGGTGCTATTTTTCCAGTGATCGGCCTTATCGAGTAATGCTTGAGGCTCCCTACGCTAGGATGAAGGAGATTCACATCGATGCACCCAGCGAATTACACGAAACTCCGAGCCATATTTTCGAGTAAGATAATATTGGTGCAGTTCACTGTGATTTCTTTATGTAATGTTTAGTGCATATAAGTTGATTTCTGAGAAAATAGCTATTAAGGAAATGTTTTTTTTTTTTTAATGTTAGTTTTTTGAATTTCATTGTCCATAGAGCTTTACTTTTTACTTACATATAATAACGAATGCAAGATATAATTTTAGGTGCTTTTTGAAATGTGCGTAAGCACCTGTGCGATTCCGTTTGTCCGCCCACGCAAAATTATACATAAACTTTGAGCAGATTTTTGTGAACTCTGTTATTTGGAATATACGCCATTGTATAGATTCCAAGTTCCAAATTATATAAAGTACTCTTTTATGGTTCAATAAACTTAGTATTTAGAATGCATAGTAGAATATGCTACGCGTGTGGTGCTCATCCATCGAATAGCAATATCACTGATATTATATTTTTGCATTTATTCCCATTGTTGTTTCTAGACTAAGCATGATTCCTAAAAGTAAACACAATATACTAATGCTTTATGAAGAGGATACTTTCAATGTGTAAACATTGCATCACATTCATGTTAATAGCCCAAGTGTGTGCATTCCAAATGCATACACCTTGGAAAAGATGTGCAGATGGTGCAGCAGGTCAAATTCTTAGCATTCTAGTAGTTTTAAACCTCTCAGAAGGTGAGGCAAGGTGAGCTCTGAGATGAAAGCACCTAGAGGCTGTGATTGGTTATTGTTCTGTTAGAAATTTCAGACCAGGATTAAATGTTTGTAAAATGTGGTAGTCCAATTAGTGATGGCTTTCAACACAAACATTAATGATAGAGAGACAATAAATCAGTTATAAGGTGGTTTCATGAATGTTAGTAAGAGTGGATTTTGAAATTTTTTTTTTTTTTTTTTTTTGAGAATTTTAATTTTTTTGTGCTTTATTGCTGGATTTTGTTTTCTATGAATTTTTCTCAGTTTTTTTGGTTATGTTAATTTATTATATATATATATATATATAGATGACTCCTGTGTGCAAGAAGATTATTTTGATAGCTAGTCTACAGAACTGCTTTACTGCTGCTCTCAGGAAGATTTTGGGTCTATACGATATGTTGAACATCTACCGAATGTTGTTACAAACATAGATGCAAGTGGAAAGGAGATAATAAACTTGAGATTATGCTCTGAAGACCAAACTTCACTATATCCACTTCTTTTCCCAGTAATCAAGGGGCAATAATGATCAGGAAAAAGGAAGGAATAGTAATTTTAGTATTCAACACTAAAAACGAGGATAATCTTTTGAATGACAGGGAACATAAAATAAAGTGATTTAGCCAAATATCAAAGTGAGGAATTGGACAGTGGCACTTTTTTTTATGCCTATTTTGATCAACCATCCTATATATATATATATATATATATTCATATTTATATATACTGACACTAACCGAGACTATATATATATATATATATAGCCTCGGTTATAGCTTTAGAAGCTGCAATATGAGCAAAAAAAAAACTGATAGTACTCATTTTTGTAACTAGTATTGCATATCCCCCATCTTTGTGTGCTACACATTCATCGGTTATATAAATGAATATATATATATATTAATTTTAATATAAACTGACTAAAAAACTGAGAATTATAACAAATTGAGATTTATTTGAAAACTCAACATGTTTCATCGGGATTGACTTCATCAGGCATTAAGAACATAGAAAGCTATTAAAAGACACTGAAAAAAACATCGAGACACTCTAAAGCTATACAATTATAAAGCTATAATATTCGACTGTAAATTACAGTTATTACAAACTTGAGCTATAGTCCGTATTAAAGTTCTATTGTTGTACACTTGTGTGTGTGTGTGTGTGTGTGTGTGTGTGTGTGTGTGTGGAATCACGTGATCTCCAGTATCTGATAGTAGAGCTGAAAGAGTCAGGCAAATTATAGCTGAGATTATCGTTCATATGAAGAGGGTCCAAGGTGATTTCTTTTGACTCGACAATGCAGCGTTCTACCTCATCGTGGCAAATATGTGAGTTTGAAGTTGTTGTCCAATTTACTTCATGTTAGTGGCTTTCGTTGTTCGTGTTTATTGAAAACAGGACATGGCCTGATAGGGCAGTAGCTCTGGTTCTCTTGTAAGCAATGTCTCTGGTGTTCCTCGAGATGTAGGAGGATAGATTTCTCCAATTGACCATAGTAAGGTTTTCTGCACTCACATGTGACTTTGTATATACCTGGGAATTGTAGAAGGTTGTGAGATAGTTTGTAGTTGCTGAAACTTGATCTTATTTTAGGAAGAGTCGAGAAGCACGTTTGTATGTTAAATTTCTTTATGATTCTACTCAGTTTTTTGGATAGTGTGCTGATATATGGCAAGGAGATATAACCTTTGGAGTCGTCCTGTGTCTCTACATTGCTATGTTAACGGTGGGATAATTGTTTGTTGGTACTTTTTAAAGAGTAGCCATTGCTTTACATTACACACGCATACATATATATGTGTGCGTGCCATACCTGACACATTTGGCTTGTTTCAATTCAATTTGCTATTTCTCACATTGCATAAGGTGCCAGGACATTCACTAAAATCGATTGGCACTTTGTTCGCCCACGTATAAATTTATTTTGAAATAAATTTCTCACTATTGCAGAGGTTCAGTCCATTGACCTCAAAGAAAGGTTATGTTTCACTGCATGAAACACAAACAAACCTTCTTGAACTGCAAGACATTTACTTTTGTCAGTTAATTTCCCTTTTGAATTTTTCATGAAAAATGATGTAACATCTTGACATCTTGGCTACCAGTTTATGTTTTTGCTTCAAATGCTGTTTTATATCAGAATGGCCTCCATGTTCAATTGAAAAAACTGAATGACACACGTAGTACATGGCAACTTGTTTGTTGTTTTGTCGTTGTTTCATGAAGGAATATTCTTTTAAATCCCGAGTGAACCCACACTTCCTTTTCGGCATGATAAAATCTGGATGAAATATCACTACTCACAATCGCTTTAACTTTCACAATTACGAATAGACCGGCATAAGAAGGTCAAAACAATGATATGGTAGACAAAGTAACCTTGTTACCGCCCAGATGCAGCAATGCTACCACTGGTTGCAGCATTTTCATCTTATTGCAGAGAGAGAGAGAGTTCATAATGGTTGATAATCGTCATATAGTATGCATGTTTTCAATCTCAAGCTATCACATATCACCAACAGAGACATTATCCTTTCCATATTCGAACATACAAGAATGAAGTCATGCCACGAATTCAAAAAAGGGACAAAATGGGACTAAAGTTAATAAAAAGGGACAATTATCATCCCATTAAGGTTTTGTTGGGACAACGGGACCAGGGTCTAAAAAAGGGATGTCTGGTCATCCTACAATGTAGGCAGAGGTAAATGGGTGCCAGTTTAATCTGGACGAGTGTAAGGTCATGCACTTTGGGATGAAGAGATCATAAGCTGTATTATCATATTGATAGAATTGAACTGCAGGAAAATAACAAGGCCAAGAATTTGTATAATATTGTGGACAGGAAGTTTAGCAAAGGTGGCAAAATGTGGTGAAGTGTCTGTGGGACAGGCACATTTCTAAGAATCTCTGCTTAGAAATGCTAAGCAATTATATCATTTGCCTCAAGCAAATCAGTAAGTATAGAGAGGAGTCTAACAGATAAGCTTAGGCGTTGATGGTTATTCATGACTTATTTTTCACGGTATTAACAACACCACAAACACTTTTATCAACAAGGATGTTTTATTAACGCTAATATTTCGCTGATTTTCAACTCAGCATCATCAGAGCACAACACACATGTAAACGCGACAGTGAGTGAGTGAAACAATATAATTGCAAAAGACAAAAGATCTAAAGTCCTATTTTTGGTGCCCTCTAACGGGGGGAGGGGGGGGAAAGCAGTTATCCAGGAGTTTTTCTTAGGATAACCGTCTCCCAAATTTTTGGCAAATTAATGCAACCATATTTGTTAAGGTTGGGAGAATTCTTCAAAGCCATTGCTGACTCAAAAAATAATCTTTCAGATCTATAACGACTCCTAAATAGCACATTCGTTTTCCTCCATCTAATCCTGTGTGAAGAAGTGTCCAAAGCGTGGTCTGCCAGTCCTGACTTGCCATAGTAATAGTAGCGAATGTATCTTTCATGTTCTTCCAGGTGGATGTTCACTAATCTTCCTGTTTGCCCATAATAGGCCAAGTCACAGTCACATGGAACTTCATACACTCCTGGGTGTGCTAAAGGGTGAAGTTTATCCTTTGGCGAGCGGATCAGAGTTGCCAGCTTCACATGAGGCTTGAAGGTGGTGCGAAGGCCATGTTTCAACAATACTTTGGCTATCTTTTCCGATTTACCTCTGATATAGGGAATAGAAATGGTCATGTTGTATTCTTGTGTATTGGGGGGGGGGGCAGAGTAATGGGCCTATGTAGTATTTTTTCTATTTTGTAGGGATTGTAGCTGTTGGCTAAGAACGTATGGTGCAGGTACTGGAGTTCAGTGGTCAGAGCTGTATCGTTAGAACAAATGGCTCTGGCTCTGTGTGTAAGTGTTTTTAAAATGCCGTACTGTTGGACTGGATGATGATGTGATTGTTTATGTAGGTATCTTCCTGTGTGTGTAGGCTTCCTGTAAATAGAAAAAGATAGTGATCCATCTGAAAGGCAGGTGACTAATGTGTCAAGACATGGTAAACAGTTATTTGATTCTTTTTCTACTGTGAAGTGAATTTTGGGGTGTTGGCTGTTTAGGTAGGTGACAAAAGCATCCAAAGTGTCTTGTCCATGGGGCCAGATGGCAAACACATCATCTACATAGCGCAACCACACTAGTGGCTTGTATGTAGCTGTGGTAAGTACTTTGTTTTCAAAGTGTTCCATGTAAAAATTTGCTAACGGGGGGGGGGGAACCCATAGGGGGAACCATGTTATTTAAAAAAATAGGTAGCAAATGTTTATACAAAAAAATGGTCTATAGTTAACTGATATAATTTCTACTGTCCATTTTAATTATATGATAATTATTGGTTTATTCCACAGATGCAGTGTTTTTTGTAATTTTAAAATATCATTGAACATATCCAATATTAAATTGTGAACTTCTGGATATTGTGTTGCTGATTTTGATGACCTTTCCATAATACTTCTGTAATGATTAGTGGTTCAGTATTTACCTAATCTAAATTTAGTAAAAGGTTTATATTATATAACTTGTATCTATTTATCTGCCTTTGCATAGAGCAGTACAAAAATCACTGCATATTTCTATTGTTTTTTTGCTCTATTGTATTGTATACTATTATTGTGTATTTTTTAGTTTTGAAATCCATTTTTTCATTGTATATTTCAGTATATTTTTTTTTCCGTTTCCGATTTCTTTTCTAATTAACTTTCATATTTCTACAAATTCGGTATTGTCTGTGCTACTCTTTGTCTCCTTAACCTCAATTCTTCTTTTTTTTAAGTGTGTGATGTTATATTTTCGAGTAATGATTTTTTTTTAAATCCTTAGTGACTTCTGCTATTGTTGAAGCTGTTTTCTCCATTCTGTCAGATAAGTCTGATTCTTTCAAACTCCTTTCATTTATTTTTTGAACTTTGGCTTTACTATTTCTTTACCTTCTGCTCTTTTTTATTACAATTTTCAAACTATCTCTTGATGTTTATTTTTATCCTTAGTTTCATTAGCCTATGACCACTTACAACTCCTCCTTGACCATAATCTCTTGAGGTCTGTGAAAGATATTCTTGCTTTTTTGGAATTTTGTTCTTCTGTTATAGTTTCAAAAAGTCCAAGTATACCTTGCTTTTTCTCAGTGTCTTGCACAATTTCTTCTTTTCTCCTTTCAGAGTTCTGATGTTATATATTACATATATGCACTTTTTTTTTTATCATGGTATTTTTCACCAATAAATTATTCAGAAAGCATCTCCTGCTGGGATTTGAATCAATTCCATCATTAGCCTGAGAAGCATCACATTCAGTGTAAACATACCTGTTTTGGCCTCAGCTGCTGTGGCCTTCAGTTCTTGTTAACTCCATTTCTTTAAGGGAGAGATGGGGATATGCAATACTAGTTACAAAAATGAGTACTATCAGTTTTTTTTGCTCATATTGCAGCTTCTAAAGTTTAATGCAGAAACGCTTTATTAGCTCAAGTCATATGTGTTTTTTGTGCTGAGGATTACTTCACATAAAGGAAAAGATTTAATGAAGCATAAGTTCAGAATTGAGTGCTGTATTCATTAGTCATACATAATTCATAATGCAGCTGTTCGGTTAGTGACCTCACACAGTAACGTCCTGATTATCTGTTTATTCATTCAGCTACTTCAGGTTATAGATTATTAACTACAGATTGAGAAGTCTATTTCATTTCATTACCTAGATTGTTATTTGAATAATAACAATCTAGATAATAGCCAGCACTGTTATTTGAAAATACCATTAACCAGTTTAAGTTATGGTTTTAAGCATTTGTGATTAAGTAGTGATATTTGGAAGTAATTATGGTTAAATTGAACTTGAAATGAGTTGAGAACCATTAATGGCCAACTGCCATTCTATTAATATAAATTTATAAATAACATTTTCACACATGTAGAGGAAACTAAAATTTATTAAATACCCCTGTATATTTTTCAGGGAGAAAGCAGAATTATTGGCTGCTACATTTAAAATATGTTGACTTCTGCTTTATCCTTGAATGGTGCTAATGATATATTGAGTGAAATATATAGGAGTTTATTTAATAAATTATAGCTTCCTTTACATATGTGAAGCTGTTATTTAAGAAATTGTTTCATGCCAGCATGCATGTCCCTATTAAATGCCTAATAGTAACTGTTATTAATGTGAGACATTTTATTCTCCTTACAGAGGACTATATCCACAGGAATACAAATAAAAACATCACAAAGTATTAACTGACATTATAATAAGAAAAGACTTATACTTGACAAATTATATTCTTGGTTTAATTCTTTACCCAAACATAAGCAAACAGTGTGCATGTGAAGTATCTAAACTGTTGATTCCATATCGATTGTCTCAATACCACAATTGATGTGCAGTCAACATAGTATGACTTCTGCATTGATTTTACCTTAGTATCTTCCTGAATCTGATACCCTGTAATGAGACCTCAGTAAAGGTTGAAAGGATTAAAACTAATGTTTAAGCTTTCCAGTATTGCATTGCAATACACACACAAAGGGAACACAAAACAAAGTGAAATTTGATAGACACAGGTCTTAGTGCCCTAACTAGATGGGTGGCCCTCTATGAGTGCCAGTCAGAAGTTTCGATTATAACACAGGATTGCTAAGAATTAATGTTTCTCATTTTTCAAAGTTTAATGCATTCATATTTATTTAGATTAGATTGGTTTTTAAGGGCAGCTGCAGATTCTAAAAAGTCTTTCACTTATAAACTTGCTGTAGTGGAGCATGGCAGTTTTTTTCACACAGAATCAAATGGGCAGTTTTTTCCCATTTGATTCTGTGTATTATCCATAGTATGGTCTGCTAAGCCCAAGTGAATGCAGTCATGATTATGTGTGCATTTTTATTCTTCCATTTTGATGGTAAGTAATCTTCAAGTCTGTCCATAGTAAGTCAACTTACAGAAATACAGAATTCTGTACACAAAAGGAACTGAGAGGGAGGAGGAGTTGTACGTTAGTGGAACCAGTTTCAAGTGAGACTTGAAGGCAGTGCATAATGTTATTTTTAATTCTGGTCATTTTTTTCAGGTGTACCACTGATATAGTAAATAGTGATGATGCTACTATAATCTTTCTGAAGAGAAGGTTGAGGATTAGGGGATGGATTGGCGTTTAGTTGATCTTGTAGGAACTGTAGCCATTAGGTAGGAAGTTGTGCATATGGTTGAATTCAGCTGTAAAAGAAGCCTCATTAGAAAAGATTGTTAGCTCTATTGGTTCATTTTTATGATACTATACTGTTGAAGGGCAGAGATGATCAGAAAGTTTGTGAATATATTTGCCTATGTGAGTAGGTTTTCTGTATACTATAAAAGGTTACCATTAGGAAGGTGCATTACTAAGGTGTCTAGAAAGGATTGGCTGTTGTCAGTGTCCTTTTCCATGGTAAAATGGAGTTTTGGATGTTGACTATTGAGGTGAAGGAGGAGGAGTCTGATGTGTGTATACCATGAAGCCAAATGGAGAACACATCTGTGTATTTTAACCAGATAGAAGGCTTAAGATATTATCTCTACAATTATCATACTCAGTAAGCATACAGACTACAGAATTTTCAAAACTTTCAAAATTCTGTAGTCTGTATGCTTACTGAGTATGATAATTGTAGAGATAATATATGGTAGGAGTGAATAATGAATCACAACATGGAATTGAATGGATAAGGGATCTGATCATGGGATTACTTGTATCCAATTATTCAGGAGAACTAAGTGTTTATTTATATATATATATATATATATATATATATATATATATATCAGCCTCACATACAAGAGGTTTATAGCACATCTGTGATGTGTACGGACAAATGATAAAAGAAGGAAAGAACCAAGGAATGGCAGCTGGAACAGCACCCATGAAAATACCTCTAGAAGAGGCGTAAGGCATTAACAGTACATCTACGAGAGTGACCAAAATAAGTCTTTATGAGTGAGGGATAACTAGTTAACCAGATTGTCCTGTTCCAAGTGGCATCAAGCATTTTTATAAATTTTGGCACACTAGTCACATGTGAGAACAGTATTCTAAGGTAGAGCAAATTTAGGATTTACAGTGTTTGGAGTTGTAGCAATGAGAAGTATATTGATCAGAAAAGGACACCTAGTTTTTTTAGAAGATGGATTATGCTCTACATGTGACATACTTATTCCATTAGAGGCTAGAGGGTGTCAGTCAGGCATAGAAGAGATATCCAATCTTGCATGGAGATTTTGGTATTATCAAATGTGAGATAATTATAGTATGATCTTTCTTGTGGGAAATAAGACAGGATTGTATTTTATTAGCATTGAAGTTTGACAAGGTTGTTCTCACTCCATTGAAATGAAATATGGGTAGGCAATGGAAATCAGTGTTAAGGCATTAATTACTGAAAATCTTGTAGCAAACACTGCAGAATTTGTTAAATGAAAAAAGAGGAATGGAGTATAGAAAAACCTGTTGAAAGTTTATTTTTCACCTGGTTAGGCTATAATAAATTTAGTTTAATCCTTTATTCAAGTGTGAGCAAACAAAGTTTGCACCTGAAAGTATCTTCAGGACCGGGGTAAGGTGGTACAACACCGGGCAACTCGTTGCAAAGGTGGTGAAGATACTTTCAGGCGCAAACTTTGTTTGCTCACACTTGGATAAAGGATTAAACTAAATTTATTATAGAAAAACCTTTTGGAATCATTGGCAAAACTATGGATAAGATTTAAAATTAGTGAGAGGTCATCTTTGAACAGGAGAGCTTGAGCAGAAGTAGAAATCACTGGGTAGGAAAATTTGAAGAAAGGATCTTATTATTATGATACATAGTAAATGATTAGAGAAAAAATTTGCAATCCATTCACAAAGGGTGGATGGGTAGACCATAAGATGACAATTCACTAGCTGGGGGTGGGGGGGTTGTCCTGGACCCAATCACGTACTTTGGGAATGATTAGAGCAACTACATGGGTTTCACCAAACCTTTCCATAACTTGTGTCCAGAGAGGAATGAGGTTGGACAGATCTGCTGCAGATCAGTAGTTGGAGGAAGGGGATCCATAATGGTGCTTGCCGATTGAATGGTTGGGCTTCTAAGTGATGAAGGAGTTTGTTGTTGATATCTCTCTCTATCTCTGTTATCTTCAATAGAACAGGACAAATAGTTTCGTGGCTGGTTCTTTCTTTGGGAATAGGTTGAATATAGGCTTGATTCAGTGCTGTGGGACAAATGACGGAGGAGTATGAGAAATGATAAAGGATGGAGAAACCAAAGAAAGAACCAGCCACGAAACCTTCCAAACTCATCAGAAGAATCCTGAATATTATCACGACTGGAATACTTGTTTGTATATAAGCTATTCAGGATTCTTCTGATGAGTTTGGAATACGGGAAGGCATTTACTCATCAGTTCTTGGTGAAGTTTTGGAGCGGGATTCTTTGTCAGAGAGTCGGCTTTATCTTTTGGGTCATGTAACAATAGTACCATCTGGTGTGAGAGAGGAAATATGGATAAGTGGAAGTTGCATCACCACTAGGTTCAGATGTCATTTTGATCATAAGGCAAGTTTTCTGTACCTAGGTTATTTTCAGTAGTCATCGATGTAGGAGGTGCAGTAGAAGAATTATGCCAGGAAATTCAGCTTTATCTTCATGTAGTGTTGTCATGGGGATGTGAGAGTGGTTGATGCGTGAAAGGGCAGATATTGTGCCAGATTGCTTTCTTGGGTATTAGATAGGACTGACACTTGAGTAGGAAGCAGGATTTTCACACTTAACATTTTCAAAGTTGAATTTGCTGAGAGTTTTTCAGTGTTTGATTGCCTCCATACACTTATTGGAGAACCAAGACTAATGGTGATTAGCAGTCTCAAGTCTAATGGGAAAGGCCTTCATTTAGTTAAAGAATTATTTCAGTTATTTGGTCAGAGCAAGAGTGTGGAAAGAGTAATATGGGAAGGAAGAGTGGAAATTGCAGAGATAATCATATTGGATGCCATTGAAGTGCCATAAGTCACAATACTGTGGGTGCACAAGGAAAGGGCAACTTGCATATGGTTTCACTCTCAAGAGAGACTGACATGAGCACTAACATTCACAGTATATGTTTGGAAAGAGAAGTGGTTACTGTTGGTAGAGTGGTAAGAATTGTCTGATAATTTGGGAGGTAATTGTCCAAGAAAAATTCTTGGACAGCTACCTGTGTACACACACCTCTCTTTGTTCTCACTATCTCCGATTTCTCTGATCCTGACTGATTTTCATTTTTATTCTTATCATCCACACTGTTTTGCACCGCATCACTTTGCCCTGCCATAATCAATTCCTCACCTTTGTATCCATCCTCTTCCTGTCCTTCCATATCCTGCTTCTCAACCTCTCTCTGACTCTTCATGGTACTAATTTAGTATGAACCTTGTGTACTCTTAGTAAACAACAATCACTCCAAATGACCAACACCAAACTCATTCAAATATATTCCATCAGCTTTGAACCATTCTAATTTCCTTTCAGATTCATTCCATACATTCACAAATTGAACACTCTTTGCCTGTGTTGTTCACTATTGCCATATCTTTGCAACTGTTAGATCCTGAATGAAGAACTATTATAAAGAAACTATTCATTCAGGATTTAACAAGTTTAATATAACAGCTGAAAGAGAATAGCAAAAGATAAAGAAATTATTTACTGTATGTAAGAATAAATGTACCTCTTTATATAGATTCATAAGATTCAATGTTGTCTATCCAAAAATCATGTAGAGGAATTGTGTGTTAATTATAGTTATATTAAGGCATTCTGTACACAGTGAATGGCTAAGTAAGGTTGTAAACAATAGTCCAAAGGTCGCGTGCGAGCCGTCCTACTTGAGCAGAAGGATTGGAGTAAGGGCTTACGTGGAAGGCGACTCTAGCTCGCTTTCCTGGAAAAGAGCGCTCGAAGAGGAGAAGGAGCATAATGGATCAGCCAAGGGGCATTGAGGACAAGTGCTGTTTGAAAAAGGACAGCAGAAAAGAGGGTGCAAGGAAGAGAGAATAAAAGGGGATTCACGCCGTTTTTAGAGGCTATTTTTTTTCTCGTCTCCTTTGATTCAAGGTGGTATGATGATGTCGGATGGTGAGCCATTTCCTTTGGATGCTTGATAGATTCCCGAACGGTGCCAAACGTGAGATGTCGTCATCTATAGTTTCGAGCTTTCACTAAGTGTCCTATCGGAAGGAAGCAGCGGAGCATTTCCTTGTAACCGGCAGTAGATCCAGATAGATGGAGACATGATGTAAAGTCTAATCAGATGACTACCGTGACCCTCCACGTGGACAGGATCTGATGGAAGTACCGAACTGAGTCTAACAAAGGTGAACGGATCTAATGGACCAGGTATTCCGGCCTAGAAATGGTAAAGTACAGAACTTTGTTATCTACTTCCCATTTATGTTAGAGGAAAGAATATCGTTATGTATTGGTCTAACAGATTATTAGAGAACTTTAAGTGATCATCTTAATCTTATATAGGCAGGTTTCTATTAGACAAGTTGTCTGGAATTGTTTATAGATGAATGTAAAAATTTTAATGTGTGAGACTAACATTATATAAATATAATGTTCAGTTGTAGACAGAATTGATTAGAAGTTCATAGTATTTATATTATGTGTATTTATGTTTAACTTTAGAAAAGGGAAAGTGTTATTACTCATATGCCATAGGGTTTACTTGTTTCTCTTAGTTTGATTTAGTATGATATTGAATTAATTGAGTTTATGATATTTTATATTTGTAAATGTGTTAAAGTCCCAATAAACATGTTTTGTTTTCTATACTTGAGCCTTGCCTGAATATGAAATCAAACTACCACTCATACGAACCTAAGCGGGAGGGAATAGAAAGTACATTGTGTTAGATTAGAGGTTATGACTGCAAGCTGAAATTTTACATAGCCGTAGTTGAGTGTTTGTTTAATGAGTATGAGCATAAGGTTTTGGGAAAGTCTCTCTGAATGAGAGTCCCTTCTATCCTACGATATTGGCTGGCACAGCTTTAAAAAATAAATTTGTCAATATCTGAAAAGGAGGCTGCCCCTGATAGAAATTTCAAAGGATTCATTCTTAATTAAGGAATAACCTTTAGTAGTTAGAATAAAAATGTGACTAAGTTTTAGAAATCGACCTGTGACACAGATTAGCTTTCCCTATGAGAGTGAGTGCACAAGAAGTGAGTTGAGAGTCAAAGTTTGTTAAAATTGGAGGGGGCTAGGTCTTATTGAAAGGAAAATTTTATAAAGGGGATAACAACTAAATTATATAGGAAAAAACCATGACATAACAGCAACAAACTAACAATTTCTTCAAATCCCTTTCCACATTCTTTGTCACTATCCAAGTCATTTGTGCTCACCACTACCACTAAGCATCTGATTTGTTTTGTTGTGGCACCTGGAAAACATGTTTTATGATCTTATTAAAGGCCTGAAATAGCTTGGAAAAAATTACCATGTGGTTTATAAAATAGTTCTTCTGAAGTCTTGCTGTAGCCCTTACTCATAAAATGTTTGCAGTTTTTTGTGGGTAGGGTTCACTTTAAAAATAAAAAATGTCGCATTCAAAGTAATTTTGCTGAACTTTATTGTAATGTAATATCTGAAATATTTGAATTTCTTTTAGACTTGCAGAAGAAAAGAAAGAAATTGGAAATATCCTATACAAACAGAAAAGATATGAAGAAGCATTGTCATTATATAGTGCAGCAATAGGTAAGTTTATGAACATAAAGTGTTCGGAAATAAATACACTCTGTGCCGGAATGTGTGTTTGATACAGTTCTAAAAAATAATCATTCATAGCAGTTTGATTTATCGCTCAACATTTTAAACTTCGTTCCGAGGTCATCCTCAGGGGCATGTATACATTGTGTATGAAATCTTTAAAGGTACCTGTGGCATGACTATAAACAACAAATTACGCGATAACCACAATAATTAACTTTAATGAATGAAAATACAGATATTTCATACTGAAAATAACAGTATATCATCAGTGCATAGAAACAAGCAAATCAAAGAAACAGTAATACAAGGTACATACAACAGTCAGTGGTTTACCAATTAAAAACTGTTGCCGCATAGTAGAAATGAATATTAATAAATAATGTTATTAAAAACTTTTGATGGTTACATAAAATTAGAATCTCCCAAACTTTTGGAAGAGAGACAATCGTTGCAATTCAGAATTGGTCAATGTGAAAGGGCTTTGCAACTTTCTTTGAAAAGGCGTTCATATTTAAAACTGCTTCTATGGAGAAGATGATCTTCATCCCACCAAATACTGTGTTTGGTGTCAATACTATGTTTCATGTATTCAATATAATATTGATGTTCATTAATTCTTTCTTCCACTGAATTTCCTGTCTGCCAAAAGTATGTCAGATTACATTCACAAGGTATCTGCTAAACGCCAACTAATGATAGAGGTGACAGTTTGTCTTTTGTAGATGGCAACAGATGAGAAATTTTGTTGATAGGAAAATATGTGGGAATAAGGTGATACTTCTTCAAAATTCTACCAATCAGTTCAGAGATACGAGAAACGTAAAGGATTGGAACCCTGTTGGCTGTTGAAAATCCTAAGGTGTTGGAACATAGGAGTCAATTATCTGCTGGATTTGATTAGGGTTGTAACCATTCCATTCCATTAAAGTTTTGATAGAAGTTCTTGTTGTAAGCTTGAATGGAGAGGAGCACACATTGTGTGCTCTATTAATTAAAGACTTGATAACACCAATTTTTTGAAAGGTGTGGCAGACTTTTGATGAATGTATCTGCCTCTAAAGGTAGTTCGATAAACACTGGTTGATAAATTATCGGAGACTGTGCATTAGGAAGGATGTCCATGAATCGTAACTACCTGCCTTTTCTTTTTCCATGGTGAATTGAATGCGTGGATGAAGGCTATTGATCCATTGTAGGAAAGTGATAAGTTCATTTTCAGAATGAGGCCAAACAGCAAAAACATCATCAACATAACAAAGCGAATGAGAGGATTGGGGATCAATGGATGAGAACCAGGTATCTTCCAGATGGTTCAAATAACAGTTTTTAAAGGTGGAGACAGAGTGCTACCTGTGGCAGTGCCTTCAACTTGTCTATAGATCTTGTTTTTCCATCTGAAATATCCTGATTCTATAACAAATTGAAATATCCTCGCAATATCAGGAGGGTAATCATCATATAGTAAATTAACAGTCAGATAATGGAATGTTCATAAAGAGGGAAACTATGTCAAAGCTGACTAACAAATCTGCTGTTGTATTTGAATCTCCTCGATTTTCTCAAGAAAATGTGTGGAATTCTTGAGGATTGATCTGGATAGTCCAGTATGGGCAATTTAATAAACATGACAGAAATTTAATGATTCTATAAGTTTGAGAGTCAATACAATTCATGATGGATCTTACTGGATGGCCTTCTTTATGAATATTTGGGAGGCCATAGAAATGAGGAGTTCTTCCAGAATGAGTGCACAATTGTCCAGAGTATTTTGATTCCAATTAACAACTTCATCAAGCAGCTTATTTGTTTAATTTGTATTTTTGTAGTGTTATAACTAATTTCTTGATAGGTGGAGGTATCTAGTAAAAGGCAGTCTGTCTTCCTCTCATAGTTGGCCTTGTCCATTACTACTACAGCTTTTTCTTTATCTCCTTTCGAAATAGATATATTGTCCTTTTGTCTTAATGAAAGCAGTGCACGGATTGCAGCACTAGATAAATTACATGGAAGTAATTTGCTTTTAAAGAGTAAAGCAGCAACTTCAAAGCATAGTTTATTAGCATCTTTGCTCGAAAGCTCATATCTTGATTTTTTGCATAACATCGAATGCAATCTGTCAGGACTTTCAAGTGAAGATGCTATACATGTTATTTTTCAAGTCATTAGAACAGGCAGCTGACATAAAGATAATAGAAAAAGTGGTCGAAACAGCGGAGTAAGAAATGAATCCCATCAAGCTTAAATGTTTTGGAAAATTTGGGGAAAGGGCAAGGCTGCTTATCATGTTAAGTAATGCTGGATGTAGATCTGGAAAAGGCATACCTTTCCAGATCTACATCCAGGTTTTCATCCAGTCACCTTGTGGACAATTTCAAGTTGTCCACAAGGTGACTGGACAACAGCTTTTCAAAACACTATTATATGGATAAATGGAACATTACACAGAGCAGTACATAGTCTATTTTTAATTTGTGAGTTAGCAATTCCATTGAATTGAGAGAATACATTGAGTTGAATTGAAGGAAATACAGGTCTAAGATAAGGGTGCACACTATCTCCACTCTTATTCATCATCTATATGCAGTGGCGCACCCAGAGGGGGTGCCAAGGGGCCCGGGCACCCCCCAAAGAAAGGGAAAAAACACTAGAAAATTTTCCAAAAATCTTTTCCTAATTAAAATTCTTTTTTTTTATTTATGTTGTGTCGTGTCTTCTATTTCTATACTAGTTATGAATTAGCAATCACTGCAGATGCTCAGTCATAGGTCGTATGCTATGCGTAGCGTGTATTCGCAAATTGTCTACTCAACTCCTCCCCCCCCCCCCCCCAAGTTAAATCCTGAGTGCTCGGCCCCCTCCAAGATTAAATCCTGAGTGTGCCACTATCTATATGGATCACATTATGAAAGAAAGTAGCAATTAAACTTTATTGGAATCAGAGATATCAAACTTAGCTCTTTGTTTTATGCAGATGATATGGTACCACTAAACATATCCAGTGCAAGTGTCCAGGATAACAAATTTGGTATGAAAATCAGCAATATGAAGACCAAAGCTATGAAAATAGACAGGAACATGGTATACTTCAGCTTCATTCTCAGTGGAGAATCTGTAATGGAGAACAGAACAAGTGAAATATTTTAGCTATTTAAGTACAGTTTTTAGTGGAGATGGCAAATCTAAATATAGAAATAGACAATAGAATACCCATACTAGTATGGTGAGGGAGCCAGTTGAATAAATTTATATGGAATAAGAGGGGAAATTAGCCAAAACACTAACCTAGCAGCAATATATAAGACGGCCTTCAAACCAGTTTTAAGTTATGGATCTGATAGTTGGGTTAGAAATAAACTAATTATCAAAGATTAGAGACCACAGATATGAAAGTTCTGCAGAAAATTAGCGTCTTAACAGTTTTATAACCGCACGATACTCAATTTTATCCATTTCAAGGGATACAGACAACACTTTGGCTTCCGACAGCTGTATAAAAAAAAACTACTCGATAGAATGACTTGCAATTTCACATGGATGCTTGTGACTGATGTACAAACTTAGAAAAAAAAATCTTGCCGATAGTATTACCATTTATAGTTGAGGCAGAGAACTTTTCAGACCACCCACGTACGCTGTCTTTCTTCATATCCCCGATATCATCTTCCTAACATTTCTTTGTACTTTTCCACAGTTTCTGTATCCTCTCAGGATCCCAGGAGACCAAATATGCCCACAGTAGTCCGGTTATAGTCATATCAAAGCCTTGTAAAAAGGCAAAATGACTTTATTATTCTTAATGTCAGTGTTTCCTTTCAGCATTGGAATTATCCTCTGAGTTGTGTTTGGAATATTTGCTGTGATTTTTAAACTTTAGTTTCCCCAAGCACAATCCCATAATATGCTGTTGGAAATCTCATCGTACAAAGTGTGTTATTTTACACATGTGAACAGCGAATTGACTTGGCCTGTAAAAAAAAAAAAAAAAAAAAAAAAGTATAAGAATACATTGTTTAAATTCAAAAGTAATGCATGCACTATTCACGTGGTTGTAGCAAGTTTTTTCACTTGATTACTTATTCGCTAAATTATAGTTTTTTTTTTTTTTTTAATCCCAAATATGAGCAAACAGAAGTTTGCACATGAAGTATCTTAATGTCTAGGTTACTTACATATAAACACAGTTGACTTTGTGTCAGATTACCTCAGTATCCTGTAAGACTGTTTCTCAAACTTCAGATATCGTGTATCCCTTCTTAAATTTTCATTATTACCAAGTACTCCCTTATCAAAATAGTAATAAATAAATAAAGTATATTTCATTGTAAATGTCTATAATGTCTATTTTATTTTAATTTATATGTTCATGTATGTTCAAACAAAGAATATCATTTATTTTTAATAGAACAAAATTTGGAATAGGTTCCTCTTCATTTCCCATCCATGAAAATCCACATTTCAAGTAATTCATATCATACATACGAATATTCATCTTCTTCTTAGTTGGTTCTCTAGAGATGTCAGACGACACACCTTTATCAATTTCATTTAATCCAGATACAATATCAACATTTTCTTGTTGCTTACAGCTACTTGTATTTGCTATATTGCTCTCTTTTGTACGTTTTATAAATCCAGTCTTTAACCAATGATCCATTGTTAAGAATTTGAAAGCTAAAAATATTACCGTATTTACTCGAATATAACTCACTTTTTTTTTCCCAAAATTAAAGCTGAAAAATCGTGGTGCGAGATATATGCGGGGATTTTTGGAAACTAAAGTGTTCAGAAAAAACTGAAAATTGTGTGACTTACCAAGAAGCTCCTATTCGCTATCGCTACTTTTTGGCATTGAGAACAGTTTCCTTGTGTGCAACGTCAAAGTCATCTACCCAAATAGCTTCATCTTCTTTCCAATTATTCAAGCAAAAATTACCAGTAATTTAGAAGACTTGAGATACGTAATGAACAATCCTTCACAAATGACTAATGAAAAGTAAAAGCAGAGTGCGAAACAGACAGCAATGGTAGGCCAGTAGAGATAGAGCAGCTATGGAAAAGTGCATATGGTTGGTGCGGTATTAAGAATAGATCGCTTGAACCAAAGACAAAGGCAAGCCAACAGTTGGGTTGAAATGCTAATTCTCTTCAACCGAATTCAATAATATCTGAAACACATTCAATATATATTTCTTAGTTCAAGCAAAACCATATGTTGCACCTGCAACATATAGTTTTGCTTGAGTCTATACAGCATAGTTTCAGTGGGAAGGGGATATGTGATTCATTAGTTAGTGTCGTTTTTATCCATTTGTCTCTAATTGCACTATTTGTTGAGAAATATATTTACACAGACTGCAAATGTCTCTGTACCTTATTCAGTGATACAATAAAACTGCTCATGTTTCTTGCGACTTCAGTATAGTGATGCTGTTGGAGAGAACGTGTTATTTACCGCAGGGAGAAAGTTACTATTGTCAGGACATTCACGTTCTAGTGATAACTTGCAATTTGAGTAGGAGAATTCATACATAATATATAATTTATTGAGAAATATATGCGTTTTAAAATAATTCTTTTTTCTTAAAAATGATTCCATGCGTTAATGATGCATAGCCGAAAATTGCCACGTACCCCTGGCGGTACGCGTACCACACTTTGAGAAACACTGCTGTAAGGTATATCGCATTATCTCATATAATGCCATGCATTATGGAAAGGGTCATTACCCAAACTGGGTAATGACCCAATTCCTGGTTTCAAACTTTATTTAGATCTCATTGTTAGGAGTTAGATGTTTGGGGATACTCAGAGCTAAATCAATGCAGAAGTTATATTTTCTAAATACAAGTAGCTAAATGGGATATCACCATGTTATTAAAATACTCTAAATGAGAGATTATTTGTAGAAAGCAATCTTGTGTTAGTGCCATAACCTCTTGTGTGGGATTCCTATTTATTTAAAAAAAGAAAAAGAAAAACTCCCTTTAAAGTGGTGCACCTGAAATATGAGGTTTTACTTTTTATTATCATCTATCTTTGAACATATGTTGGCTGTAATTTAGATTAATGAATGAATTATGTTATGAATAGGCTTGTTGTTGGTATATAATACTTAACAAATTAATGGTAAACATCAGTACCTCTTACAAATATTTAATTTCAGATTTGTCATTGTGCATGTGTGTAAATCTGCCAGTGCCATATATATTATAAAATAATTTCAAATATAATATATAATACCTCCTCTGCTCAGCTTTGTGCAATTTGCAAATGCTTTTAGTAGCACTTTTGATTATTTTAGGCAAATTAGAAGTTTGTTACAGTACTCTGTTTTTGCTTCCAGCACTTGGAAGAAATCCAGAATGTTACACATTATCCCTCTTCTGTGTTAAGTGTTTACCCTCTGCTGTGCTCCAAAATTTTGAGAACTAAATTTGGAATAACCTTTAATAGTGTAACTCTGTATTGGTTGTAGTAGTTTGGTTTATTTTGGCACTGTACAATTTAGTGTACATGCATAAATAATTAGAAATTAACTCTTTATGAAATATTTACAGAGTTTCCATTAAAACATGCTGGTATTTTAAGTGCAAATGTTTATTGGAAAAAAAATATAAAGATTACACCAGCAGCAAATATTTTGAATGATAGTTTAGAGAGTAAGATAAACAATTTTATATTAATGAAAAAGTTCAGTTAACTCAACATCCATCCATCTGTAATCAGCTCTTTATAGTGTTTTGTGGTGTAACTGTACATGTTGCATCTCTCTAATTTTGTCTTTTATCCTTGTGTGTAAGCTAGGTTCAGAACTATATAAATACGCAGGAACAAGATTCAAAGGAAGACTCTTATTATTTTTAAATAAAATTTACTCAACTGGTATCCCCCCCCCCCAATAGAATGGAAAAAAGCAATTGTGATTCCTATCTTTAAGAAAGGTAATAGAGATGACCCTAAAAACTATAGAGGTATCAGTATACTAAATTCATGTTACAAAATATACAGCAGAATCTTAAATAACAAACTAATGAAATATTCTGAAAACTTTATTCTAGAGGTACAAAATGGATTTAGAAAAGGACGATCATGTATAGACCCAGCCTTCTGCCTAAAATTAATAATAGAGAAAAGAAGAGAATATAATTTAGAAACACATATTGCATTTATTGACTTTGAAAAAGCATTTGACAAAGTTAAAAGAAACATATTATTTAACATATTAAAAGAAAGACAAATACCAAATAATATCCTAAAAGCTGTCACAAGTATATATGAAAATAATCAAATACAAATAAGATTAAATCATGAGCTATCATATACAAGAGAGATAAACCAAGGGGTCCGACAGGGATGTCCCCTCTCAGCAACTCTTTTTAATATCTACTTAAATGAAATAATAATAAAATGGAGTAAAAATATACATCAAGGAATTAAACTTTCACGTACAGTTAACTTAAACTCTCCTCTTTGCAGACGACCAAATAATAATTACAAATTCTGAAGATAACTTACAGAAAGCTATTTTAAATCTAAATGAGATATCCAAAGATTATGGTATGATAATATCAACGGAAAAATCAAAAACTATGGCCTTTAAAGGACAAGATCCAGCAAGAACTAAAATAGTATTAGATAACAAGATCTTAGAACAGGTGAATTCATTTAACTACCTAGGATGTATGATCACTTATGAAAATGAAAAAGATATAAACATAAAAATTGCAAAATATTTAAAAATAACAGGAGTAATTAACTCTATATTTAAACCAAACCTAGTTCAAAAACAAACCAGGCTAAAAGTATACAATACATTAGCCCTACCGGTCTTAATGTATGGAAGCGAAATCTGGACAATAAAACAAAAAGACAAACAAAGATTAACAACAGCAGAAATGAAGTTTATGAGAAAAACTGCAAAGTATACCCTATTTGATCACAAAAGAAACAAAGATATTATGAAAGAATTAAACCAAGAACCAGTAATTGAAAAAATTAAAAAATATAAACATAGATGGATGGAACACGTTCAAAGAATAAAAACAGAAAGACTACCAAAATAAGCCTTAAAGTACAAGCCATTAGGAAAAAGAAAACCAGGACGTCCTCTTAAACAATTCAAAGATGACTTCTAAGGCCGGAACAGGCCATACTAGGCCTAAATCCTTGATACGTATGATGATGATGATGATGATCCTTGTGTGTGTGTGTGTGTGTGTGTGTGTGTGTGTGTGTGTGTGTGTGTGTGTGTGTGTGTTTAAGGGTGCAAGCTTTGAAGGTTGGTAACAAATGTCGCTTTTCTGCTTAACCACCGATTGGGAAAATAAGCATCCAAAGATCTTGGATGACATGTACTCAAGTTTCTCAACATTGCCAGTTTGCAAATTGAATATACCATTGCTGGATACATTTTATTATCAAGTGGATTAATCTTAAACGATTCTCAGTTCCTGTTTCACTTGAAACATTAATTTAAATTTGTGAACCATAAAACATTAAGCCTTTTGTATGTTATTATCTTCACACTTGCTGGTTAGAATGGGGTGATGATGCCTATACATCATCCCATTCTAAATTTTGAGTAGAGTAAAATTTAGTTTTTAAAATATTTGCATTTAAATTCTGATATTCTGTGTGAATCTTATATTTTTCAACTACACGTGCACGCATGCACACAGAGCTCCAGAAATCCACCAAATTATTTTCAGAATTGAAAATAAAACTTCTGGATCTTAAATCCTTAATTCAAACACTACAGCATTTCCTTTTAAAGAATCACAGAAATACTTGCAATTTGAGTTGCTGGTCTCAAAGTCAAAACATAAACCAGTCATCTTTGTTTCCTTCCATCCTTTTATTTTCTTTAAGTTTAGAACTTTATTTTTCTTTCTGTATGAAAAATTATGAGAAAAAAAAAAGTAATTACAAACTCAACCTTACATATTTTTTTCCTTCAGCAGTTGTCCTGTTGTTATTGTCATAAAATAACAATTGATAATTTTTAATATTTTATAATACACTTGGTAGTCGACTTACGACCGACTTCTGTTCTGGCTGACAGGTCATAAGTCGATCTGGTCATATGTCGGCCATATATTTATTAACAGTATTCTTTAACCTTTCTAATCTTTTTATCATCTTTATAATTTATTTTTATCATCATCATCATCATCAAATTCCTGCCATGTACCCTCAAGGGGTGTACAGGATATGATAGTACTACATGAAAAAATTACATCATTACTAACTTCCTATCTACAATTTTCCTCCAAATCAGTCTGTTACTTGTCAAGACTCCAACATTATCAGATCTTATATTTCTATCGTCTAAGGCACTTTGTACCGTATCAATCCACCTATATCTTGGTCTTCCTCTGGGTCGTTTTCCTGCCAACCTGGCAGAGAACACTTGTTTTGCTAATCTTTCCTCTCCCATTCTATTTAAGTGACCATACCATCTGAGATTAGCTCTGCTAACGCATTCCTGGATGCTGACAATGTCAAGTTCTTTCCTAATATCCTCATTTTTAATATGATATTGCCATTGATGCCATCTGTTCACGCCTCTAATCTTTCTCAGGACTCTCATATCTGCGGTCTCTAGTCTTTGGTCAAGTGTTTTACTTCTGACCCAGCTCTCAGATCCATAAGTTAAAATTGGTTTGAACACAGTCTTGTATACAGCTAATTTAGTGTTCCGACTAATTTCTTTCTTATTCCATATGAATTTATTCAATTGACTTCCCACGATACCAGCTTTGCTGATTCTGTTGTCTATTTCTATATTTAGTTTACCATCTTCAGTAAAAATTGTGCCTAAGTAGCTGAAATGTTTTACTTGTTCCACAGGTTCTCCATTCACAACACAGTTGACATTTTCAATGATTCTGCCTATTTTCATTGTCTTTGTCTTTTTATTGCTGACCTTCATACCATATCTATTACAACAGCTATTCAATTTAGTCAGAGAATCTTGCAGACTTGTAGCGGATTTATTTAGAAGTATAACATCATCTGCATAAAGCAAAGAGCTGACATTAACAACTCCAATTTTGATATCAGGTTTAATACCACATTCCTTCATAATGTGATCCATATAGATAATGAATAACAGAGGGGATAATGTACATCCTTGTCTCACACCAGATTTAACATTAAACCATCTTCCTGTACTTCCTTCAATTCTAACTGCTGACTCACAACTCAAATAAAGACTAAGTATTGCTTGATATAATGCCCCATTGACACCATATAACTGCAGCGTATTGAATAGCTTCTCTCTTGGCACCTTGTCATATGCCTTTTCCAAATCGACAAAACTTAAATACAGATCTTTGTTATATTCCCATGCTTTCTCGACTATTTGGCGTAAAGTGAAGATCTGATCCTGACAGCCTCTATTTGGCCTGAATCCAGCTTGTTCTTCACCAAGCTTTTCTTCCACAATTCTTCTCAACCGTTTCTCAAGTATACTTGCATAGATCTTGCCAGGAACACTCAGTAGGGAAATACCTCTGTAATTCTCACATTCAGTTTTATTTCCCTTTTTATATATGGGTACTATGAGAGCTCTACTCCAATCATCGGGAATTCGTCCCTCTGTCCAGGCTTTCTGAACTATGCAGTGCAGCCACTGTAAGACTCTTATACCACCATACTTCAGCATTTCTGGTCGAATATCATCTACTCCTGCTGCCTTTCCACATTTCAAGCCTTTGATGGCTTTTCCTACTTCAAGTATGGATATGTATTCCTGACTGCATGCCTGGTCAGTGTTTTTTATCACTGTGCTGTCATCACTGCTTGTTTCATTTAGCAGTTTTTCAAAGTAATTACTCCATACTTCAAGGATATCTTTTTCTCCTGTTTTCATTTCACCTTTATCATCTCTAACTTCTTTTACAGCACTCTTTCCTCCATTCCTAAGCTTCTTCAACAACCTCCAGAATATTTTGCCACCTTCTTGATATTTATTTTCTATATTCTTGCCAAAGTCCTCCCATGACTTTTGTTTAGCTAGTTTTACACACTGTTTAGCTTTCTTACATTTGTCTCTGTATTCTGTAAGAGTAAAAGCTGACTTATTTGCCAGGAACTTTTGATATGCTTTCTTCTTTTCCTTCACTGCCTCTTTAACTTCCTGTGTCCACCAGGGAGTTCTGATTTTTTTATCTTTGCACACAACCTCACCACATGCCTCTCTGGCAGAATCAATCAATGTTTCCTTCAGAGTTTGCCACTGAATCTCCAAGGTTTGATTCCTGTTCTCAAACTCTTTCATTTTCTTTTCAATAATATTTCTGTATTTTAGTCTATGGTTTACATCTGAGAGCTGCTCAACTTTTATTCGCTTTAAAACTTTCTTACATGTTATTCTTTTCAATATGAAATTCAATTTTATCCTGCTCAAGACTAAATAGTGATCACTTCCAATTTCAAATCCTCTGTACACTCTGGTGTCCTGCACCAGGGAGAAAACATCACTATCAACAATAACATAGTCAATGAGACTTTTCTTATTCCTAGCCTCTTCTCTCCATGTGAATTTGTGCACATTTTTATGTTGGAACATGGTGTTAGTAATAACCAGTCCATGTCCTGAGCAGAAATCCAACAGATATTTGCCATTATTATTAGCTTTGCTCTTTTCTCCAAATTTTCCCAAAATATTTTTGTATGTCTCACAATCATTTCCTACTCTACTATTTAGATCCCCAACAAGGACCAACTTTTCCTTTTTCATTGTGTCAGTTGCTTTTTCTAAAGCCTCAAAAAATTCCTCCACTTCTACCTTAGTAGAACCTTCTGTGGGACCATAGGCACAAATAAGTCTCATTGTCCAGTTCCCCATTCTCATATTTGCCCACATTACTCTACTTGAGACTGATTGCCATTCAAGAAGATTAGCCTCGTATTTTGTGTTGAATACTATGGCTACTCCTTCTTTTCCTTGATTGTTATTGCCTGAATATAACATTTTGTATTTATTGCTCAGAAAGATCTCACCAGTTTTGGTCTTTTTTGTTTCAGTCACCCCTATTATGTCGATCTGGTACTTATCTAATTCCTCAGCTAGCTCCATTTCTTTGCCATTCAGGCTTCTTACGTTGATAGTACCGATCTTTAACTCTGGTGATGTTGAGTTGGGGTTTGTTTTCAGATTTGTTCCAGTAGCTGACTTTTCGCTGTTCGCCCTGGTTCCCTGGCGAAAACAACGGGGGCCTTGTTTAACCGGGCGACGCCCCAGCCGGCATGAAATTTTGTCATGCTGTACCATCATTTTTTATTTTGGTTTAACCAATAAGAATACAATTTGGTCGGCTAAATCCCAAATTGCCAGCCCATCCTCGTTCGTTCGGTATCAAAGTAGATACCCAACAGGGTGCACCACGAGAAGGTGAGGATTGGACATTAGGTCAGAAGCCCTGGTCGTTTCTCCGCATTCCTTTAAAGGCTATGTGGAGGTCTCCTCTCAGTTATACAGCTTTGACCCTTAAGCACCCCAATTTATTTTTATAATCTTTTAAATTTATAATTATGTATATTGTACATAATGTGAAAAATAATACTGTACATACTGTACTGTATTTTTAATCTTAAAAATACAATACATTTTTAAGATTAAAAATACATTTTTACATCTAAAATTAATGTAAAAATTAATACATTTGAAATTTACAAAATCAGTTTTTAATCTTTGCTTGTGCTGGGTTGTGGATCATCAACGTTGAGGTAGGAGATGTTCTCTTGATGAGGAACATGCTGAGCTTTGTTTGAACAGTTTGTTTCTTTTTTTCTTCATGTATCTCACAATAACAACGCACAGCATCTTGAATGATACGTTCAACTTTTGTGAATCGTTCGACATTAGGGTGCATTGCTTTGAAACTGGCGAGAGCTTTATTCAGTTGCAAAAAAGAATCTGATAAACTCTTTGCAGTGAATTTCTTTTCTGGCTCCTCTTCTTCCTCTCTCGTTTTTTTTTTTTTTTTGATACTCTCTGTGCTTCCAATTCAATCACCTCTTCATCCGAAAGTTCTTTTATTTCACAATCTAGCAACTCCTCTACGTCTTCTATTTCACATTCTAATTTAAGATTTTTTGCAAATTCAACTATTTTTTCTGTAATCACTTCCAGTTCCTCTCCTTTTTCAAATCCTTCAAATGTATTCGCATAACATTTTAGACACTTTTTTCCAAATTCCCAACATACAATTCTTTGTTACACATTCCCATGTTGTCGAAATATTCTTGATACACTGAAGAATGTTGTACTGCTTCCAAAAGTCTTGCAAAGATAAATCAGAATCTATTGCTTCGACGGCTTGTGCAAATGTTGTTCTGAGGTAGTAGTGAGCCTTGAATGCTGAAATAGCACCCTGATCGATGGGTTGAATGCGAGCGGTTATGTTAGGTGGTATAAAAACCACTCTAACATCATGTTGAAGGTCGTCCAGATGAGGAGGGTGGCCAGGGGCATTGTCCATAATCAATAAAATCTTGAAAGGGATACCTCTCTCCGCACAATATTCACGAGCCTGGGGAATAAAGCAGTTCGTGAGCCAGTCTTCGAACAGTGCTTGAGTCATCCAAGCTTTAGGGTTTGAACGTAGTAAACGGGCAGTGTGTGCTTGTTGATGTGCTTAAATGCACGAGGGTTTTCTGAATGATAAATGAGAAAAGGCTTCAGCTTAAAACCTGCGGCATTCCCACCAAACAACAAAGTCAAACTATCCTTAAAAGCTTTGAATCCTGGTCCTTTTTGCTTCTTGGTGTACGTACGTACGATTAGGCATGCGTTTCCATTGCAAGCTGGTTTCATCTATGTTAAATATTTGTTCCGGTAGATAACCTTCTTCTTTGATTAAAGAGTCGAAACTATCAACGAATTTTTGGGCTTCATCTTCATCTGCACTTCCTGCTTTCCTGTGACACGTACATTATGCCAAGCAAATCTTTTTTTTTTTTTAAATGCTTAAACCATCCAGTACTAGCCTGAAAATCTTCTGTGTAATCATCTCCAGCACGTGATTTTAAACTCTGAAACAGACTTCTAGCCTTCACTTGCACTGTACAAAGGCTCATGGATGAATTTTTCTGTATTAAATCTTCCATCCACATAAACAACAATTTCTCCATTTCATGGATGGGTCCCTGTCGTTTGGTTAAAATTGTAGGCTTCATAGGTGTGGAACCTTTCACAGCTTCCCGAATTCTTTCTTTGTCCTCAAGTATCGTCGATACCGTGGAATGTGATAACTTCGTATTCACTTTCTTTCTGCCTTCATACTTCTGGATAACTTTCATTTTATACTTTAAATCAATAGTTTTCCTTGACTTCTTAGCTGGCATATTTGTAGATGAAGGCATTTTACTTTTACTAGACGTTTTATGGGTAGTGTTTCAGTAGAATTTTAATTAATACACCACATGCAACAGATGCTTGAAAGCGACTGAGTGTATGTGAGAGATAGATATCGTACAATAACTATCGTATCCCATAGTTATCATACGCGCAGCTGCCTGATTTATTATTAATTTATTCATTTTTTTTTTTTTTGTGGTTGTAAGTCGACGACCAGGTGTAATTGATAACTTTTAACTAGTTTATGGTTTACTTTCTATATTAGTTAGTCAATCTCTGGAATGGGCAAGCAGGTTTTATCTCCTGTAAACTCAAGAAAATTGACTGTAGAACCCTCACTGTTTCAGACATTAAAAATATTGTGTTAGGATCAGGGATCACAAGATGACGGAACTTGTTGAGCTCTCTCTTCACTGTGGAGTGCTTAAATTAGTGATGATAGCCTTGGCCATCTATCTCTGATTGGCTGCCAGCGGAGATTGAACCTCCCACTCAGTCTCCAAAAGTTAGGTAGGGCTAAAATGGTCTCGCTATGGAAATAAAAGGCGTTAGCTGATTTTTTTTTTTTTTTTTTTTTTTTTTTTTTTTTTTTTTTTTTTTTTAATACTTCCTATATGGAAGACTTCATAAATATCCATAACTTATTTTTAATGGTATTACAACACTAAACAGACTAAATTATAAAAAAAGATGTTTATTAACTGGCTTATATTTCAGTGGATTTCTAATCAGCATCTTACATGTTACAGTTGCCAGTGGCTATAACTCCTATAAAATAGATAAAATAATTACTTGGCCCCCTTACTTCTCCCTTCATATAACACACAGGAACAAAACACCATTATTCCTATTCTCTATATCTGCTGTACATTAGAAAAGATAACCAAAGTACTAATAAAATAGAACCTTCATACTACATTCAAACCAAATGTTAAATTAGCAACTATAATCCACTCTCCTATAAACTCTACCCCTTAACGTATCCTGGAGTGTATGAAGTTCCCTTTCATGTTGGAGGTTTAATGAAATATTATCAGCACTGAGAAAGGATTAAAACTAATTTTAATGCTTCCAATATTTCGTCTCAGTCACAGAGACATTACAAAAAAACTTTGTGAACACACACAAATACAATACAACAGTGAGTCAAACTAAAGTCCTATCTAGGTGGTGTGCCCTCTATGGGCATTTGCAGGTGGTCTGGGATGTAAAGAGGGATATCTGATGATTAATGTTTCCCAAATTTTGGGAAGTTTTATGCAACCGTATTTGTTTAAATTAGGTTGATTCCTGAGTGCAGATGCAGATTCAAAGAACAGGCTTTCTTTTTTGAATTGACTATGGTGGAGCATAGTGGCTTTTTTCCAGGAGATCCTGTGGGTTGTATCCAAAACATGGTCTGCAAGGCCAGATTGACCATAATCGTGATTGCAGATGTATGACTTGTGTTATTCTAATCGGATGGTTGGTGATCTGCCTGTCTGTCCGAAGTAAGCCAGTTTACAAGGTACTTTATATACTCCAGGCACTGTGAGAGGAGGGAGCTGATCTCCAGTGGAATGGATAAGGGTAGCAAGTTTATGGTAGGGGCTTAAAAGCTGTATGGAGGTTGTACTTTTTTAACGATCTGGCTATTTTTTTCTGATGTGCCATGGATGTAAGGTATGGTGAAGGCATTTCTGAAGAGATGGTCGCGGAAGGACTTGATTATTTTTTTAATTCTGTAATCATTGTAGCCATTGGAAAGGAAGGTGTTGTGTATGTGTTTGAGTTCGGTTGAAAGGGCAGTTTCACTGGAACAAAGATTGTGGGCTCTATTGGTTAGAGTTTTAATAATGCCATATTGCTGAGAGGGGTGGTGGTTGGAGAGTTTGTGAATGTATCTGCTTGTATGAGTAGGTTTTCTATATACAGAGAAAGAAAGGTTACCATTAGGAAGGTATCTTAATAACACAATATCACCTATAACAATATTTATATAAAGTAGACTGATACCTTGGGTGAGTAAAATTTTTTTTGTGACTAATAGATTTGAATTGTAATTTGGGAGCCCTGTATATATACAGTATACACACAGGTACACCACCAATTTTTCATCACCCTTTGTTCCAAAGCCTTGCCAGATTAGCTGTTGTGCTAGACCAACAGAAATCATGTAATAATAACTCATTGGTACACCCTGACTCACCATAATGTTCCTATGTCTCTAAAGCAGGGGTTCCCAACCTTTTTTGTTTCCTAGAGCACATTCTAAAATACCGGTAGGGCGACGGGCACCATCCATTTTTTCAAGCAAATTTTTTGTGAATTCTTTTGTTAAATGAATACATACAAATGTTTTATTACTTAAAAGTTTACATTATATAAAAATTTAAATATACATATGTAAGTTAGTGTGATCTTTGGCATTGCATTTCATTGGCCAATGCTTCATAATTAGGAGAATATGATGATATTCCAGTTCTTAAACTGGAATGAACAACTTCGAATGCGCGTCTACTTTACTATGCATTTAATACTCGTCATGTGTCATTAACGTATGCGTCATATAGCATGCCATTAATTGTTGCGTGATTATTTCAAACTATACGGCACACGGTTGAACAGCGGCGGGCACACACAAATTAGTTGACGGGCGCCATGGTGCCCGCAGGCATAGGGTTGGGAACCCCTGCTCTAAAGCATCATGTACCTAGAATTTTAACCTTAGAATTTTAGTAATTAGTTTTAGTGCTATAAGATAAAAAAGGTTGAAAACTACTGTCTTGGAGCATTTTTGCTTTTCCTAGCAGCTTACATCTGTATTTACCTGCTACATTTGAGTACCCTTAGGACAGGTTAGGTCCTAAGGATAACTTAGGATAACTTTATCCTAAGATTGTCTGAATCTTGTGTTGGCATTTCTTCATCCTCTGTTGTTAATATTCTTCACAATTTCATCATCATTATACACTTGCTCAGGACTGAGGCGCTCATCAGCTATAAGTTTGCAAAATTCGTTCACATATTTAATAGCTCTTTTATGGTTTGTAGACCATTTTCACCACAAACTTTATGAATAGAAATTCCATGACACTTTTGAAACCATCCTTCACCACAGTCACACTACTTAAGTGAACAAGTGCTTAATTATTTAAAGCCATCTCTGGTGGCTCAGTGAGCTAGTCAAGTGGCTGCAGGAATTTCAAGTGTACCCTTATAATTTTGTCTGGACTAAAGGAGGTGCCAGAAAAAAATCACTGGTGTACCTCTGCATGTATGTGTATTAAAAAGTATTTTAGCAAACAGGTCTTAGCATGTTATTGGATCTCAGATTCTTTTAGTTATACCTCCATGTTTTAGCATTTCTGGTTGAATATCATTTATTCCATCTGCCTTTGCACACTTCAGTTTCTTATGTTTTAATTTCAAAGCATTGCATGCTTCTTGAATATTTGTCACTCTCATTTAACAGTCTTTCAGAATGTCTTCAGTTTTTAGTCACCATTACCATCTATGATTCTTTTTAACACTACCATTCCTTTATTTCAAGGCTTTTTTCAATAGCCTCCAGCACATTTTGCTGCTTTTGTGATAATTATCTTCTTTATTCTTATCAATGACTTTCTGTGACATATGCTTATCTACTTTTATATAGTTTTGGCTTGATTTTCTTATATATATATATATTATTTATTATTATTTTTTCTTTTATCTGTTTTATTTTTGAGGATAGCTTCGAATTTGCTTGGTCAGAGCTGTCAATATTATTTCTTCTTTTCCAGCAATGTCTCTAACTTCCTTAATCCACCATGAATTGCAGTTTTTTTTTGTGTGTATCCTTTTTTTTTTTTTTTAAGTTTATATACATTTATACACAAATTTTATCAAAAGTTTGATTCTTATGAAGTTAAAATGTGTATGAAAACGTTCCAGAACTCACCATAAAAATTAAATGATGATGTCTTATTTTAGATTTGTGTCCAGCATGTGCATCTTACTATGGAAACAGAGCAGCTTGTCTGATGATGTTGAATCGATATCGTTCAGCATTAGAAGATGCGCAACAGTCTGTTCGTTTGGATAGCTCTTTTGTTAAGGTATGTTAATTCAAATGAAATGTGTCATGCATTGTATGTATGACAATATACATTGTCATACATACGTATAAGAATTGGCTAGTCATCTATTTTTCAAGTGATTCAGAAATAAAGCTTTATTTTCTCTCCCCTATGTGCATTATCTTGGAAAAGATATTCAAAATGAAATTAATAAACATCTTTGCCAATGATAAGAAAAGAAAAGTTTAGAATCTGTTGTTGCCGCAAAATATTTTTCCATAATTATTGTCAGTAAGTCCAACATTGGTCACACCGAACAAATGAGCATAGTACTTCATTTTGTAGACACTAGTAATAGCATGGCTTCTATAAAAGAACACTTTTTGTGATTTATAGAAATAAAAAATACCACTGGAGAATTTTTATCAAATGAAATACTAGGAACTCTAGACAAATTTTCATTACCAATACAAGATTTACGAGGTTAAGGATACGATAACGCCAGTAATATGAAAGGTGGTGTAAAACGTATGCAGCAACGAATTTCAAAGATTAACCTGAGAGCAATATACCCTGTAGTTCACATTCATTAAATTTAGTAGTGAATTGCACCTAATACTTTAGATGCCACAGCATTTTTTGACACAGTACATCGTCTATATGTATTTTTTTCCGGTTCGACTCGTCGATGGGAATACCCCAAAAGACACAAGTAATTTTACACTCAAACCAGTCTGTGATACACGATGGGAGAGTCTAATTGTCTCATTAAACCCCTAAGATATAATTTGTCCAATGTTTGCAAAGCGCTGCAAGAAATATCTCAAGATGATAGTTTATGCGGATTAAGTGGAAATACCATGAAATTAGAAGCAAGTAGTCTTCTTAAAACTTTAAGGAAGTTCAAATTTATTGCATCCTTAGTAATGTGGTATAATATACTTTTTGAAATAAACTTTACAAGTAAACAACTTCAGAATACAAGCCTTGATATAAATGGTGCCATAAATTAAATTAAGGGATAAAAATCCTTATTATTTTACAGCCAGTATGCGAAACTCTAAGATCGAAAACTGCGATCTACGAGTTTCATGCCGAAGAACTATCGGCGAATCCATGCACAAGTGACCACTTGGTGGTACAACATCAAGGCAACTCGAAGCAAAGGTGGAGCAAGATCCCTCACTATCCTTGATATATTCTCATAATGTGAAAACACAGCTCCTAGGAGATGTAATACTGCTTTTGCATATGTTGATGAAAAATTCAAGCACATGCTACAATTAACGAAAAGTTTGGTTTTCTTTTAAATATATATGAATTTCAAAAAATTACTTCAGCAGAACTGCTTAAAAAATGTTTGATATTGGAAAATTATTTAACACATGATAATTCTAGAGATATTGACAGAACAGATTTATGTAGGGAAAAGCAAGGTGAATTCCAGAAAATATTTCCTCATTAGATATCCTGTCATACATATGCAAAAATAATTTAGAAAATAGTGTTCCAAATGTGTTTATTGCTCTGAGAATTTTTTCGACATTGCCAGTATCAGTAGCAAGTTCAGAAAGGAGTTTCTCGAAATTAAAACTTACACTCGCTCTACGATGGCTCAGGAACAACTCACTGGTCTAGCAATAATATCTATAGAGCATGAAATTGCATCTACAATCAATATAGATGAATTAATTTGCCAAACAAAAGCCGGAAAGATTAATTTTTCATAATTTTTGTATTTAAGATGTAATAATTTTCTTGCTATACAGATATTAGGAGTAATCATATATGTATACAAATGTATTGGTTTTGATTAATAAATTTTTTTAATGTTCATAATGATATTATTTTTATAAATATCCACATGTAGGTGTATATGTGCTTGTGTGAGTATGAAAAAATATGTGTATATATATATAGAGAGAGAGAGAGAGACAATGTATAGGGGGTGCCTAAATTTTCTTTGCCTAGGGGGACATCAGATACTCTCAGACCGGCCCTGGTGCAGGACAGAACCTTGTAGAACCCCAGCATTACTTGAATGGTGAGAGGATAAGGCACCATCTACCACCACACATGGTGTGCATCTAGACAGAAAGCTGGCAATCCAACTACAGAAGTCTTGAGACAGAACAAACGATGGTAGCTTGCTTAGTAAGCCCTTGTGCCAGTTCCAGTCAAATGCCTTGGAGATATCAGGTGCAACCACTTGAGATTTGCCATACTTCTCCATGGCATTTGTCCAGAGATGGGTGACATATGTGAGCAGATCTGTTGATCAGCAGTGACGGAATCCATACTAGCAGTCGTTTATTAGACCTTCAAGGTAGTGTAGAGTTGGAAATTGATGATTTTTTCCATTACTTTAGACAGGACTTTAGACCTATCTCGCTCACCTTAGTGAGCAAGATAGAGCGGTAGTTGGATGGTAATGATTTGTCACCCTTCTTTGGGAATGGATTGAATATAGGCCAATTTCCAGCTTGTGAGATAGATACCAGTGGAGCAAGGTAATATATACAGGTAATGTAGAATAGGAGTCAGTTCTGGTGCGCAAACTTTCAGGACAATTGGAGGAATGCCATCATGACCAGGAGACTTCTTTGTGTCTAATTTGTACAGTATTTTTCTGATTTCTTTTGGGCAAAGGTATATAGTGGGCATTGTGTATTGGGCATCTGGAATGATTGGGGGGACATTTGGCATTGTCAGTTATGCATGTACTTGAGGCAAAGCGTGAAGCCAGGAGATTGGCTTTTTCTGTAGGTGATGATGCAATAGAGCCATCTGGGTGTAATAGAGGTGGGAATAGTGTTGGGCAGAAGTTACGACCAGTTGCTTTGGCGAGAGACCAAAAAGTTTCAGCTGTTTGGACAGGCTGCTAATTTCCTGTTTTTTTTTTTTTTTTTGCTCTTTTGAACTCTGTTTTGGAAGTATTGATTGGTTTATGCATCTATTTTGGGCTTGGATATAAGCTCTAAAGGAGGATGGAGTTCTTGAACAGCCTTGGTGCATCTTTTGGAAAACCAGCGTTTAGTTAGGAAATGGCAGGTCAGATTACTGTGGGGAATATATGTTTCCGTGTCGGTGAGGATTACTTTGGTTATAAGTTCAGTGCATATGTTTGGGTTGGAAGACCGGAAGCAATAGCCCAACCATGGGAATGAGGCATAGAAGTTGCGGAGGCTGTCCCAAGCAATAGTCCAACCATGGGAATGAGGCATAGAAGTTGCGGAGGCTGTCCCAAGCAATAGTCCAACCATGGGAATGAGGCATAGAAGTTGTGGAGGCTGTCCCACTTGGCACTGTTATAATGCCAGACTACTCTTGTATGGGAGTGGCTGTGTAAGCATTGTTGCATGGGGGGGGGGAGATGAGCACTAGATTGTGGTCAGAATTACCTATGGGGGGGGCACTACATTCATTGTGTATTTGGAAGGGTTATTAGTGAGGAAGAGATCTAGAATGTTTGGGGGAATGGTTTGGGTTATCGGATATTCTGGTTGGCATCTGAACAAGTTGTGTAAGGTACTTCATGAAAGACTGAAGACTATAGATATGAGAGTTCTTAGGAAGATTAGGAGAGTGAAGAGATGGCATCAATGGCAAAATCATATTGAAAGCAAGATTATCAGGAGGGATCTTTTTATTATCATTATTATTACATGACACCTCCAGGGAGTTTAAAGACTCATTGAGAGAGGCACCTACATCTTGATAATGTTAGCATTCAGGAATGTGTGATATACAGATATTTCCATGGACAATCTTCTAATCTGTTAAAAATGCATGCAGCAGCTATTCAACACACCAACACAGTTTATTTCCACACTCATAGAGCAAAGTTTTCTTCATTTATTCCTCCTGATGTTGGAACAGTCCTCTCTCTCTATGTATTTCCTAAAGAGTGTATAGTCTGCAGGTATTAAAAATTATCACCATCCCTAGTACTAATGTATTGTAGGCTGAAGAAAACTACATGGGTGAACATCATCAGTAAATTTGTAATGTCTCAGAGTGTAAAGGATGTTATGATAGTACAACAATCCCTCAATTAGTGCACCGAATGCGTTCTTTAAAACAGGCGCACTAATCGAATATAATAACCTGTGGGGAAAAGTATAATTCATTCCTCAAATTTCTTTTTTGAACCTTAATTTTTTTATAAAAGAATTAAGTGTGTGTCTCAGGGCCTACTTAAAGGAAAACCATGAAGCTGAAAGACAATTAAACATATTCAGAATATAAATTTTATTATTCTACTTCTTAACAAAGAATTGAGCTAACGTAGTTTGGCAGACATTTTATTTCTTTTCTTTTTTTTCATATAACCGACGGTATGGCCTTATTGCCTCTTCTACTCTTCTGCAAATTTTACTGCTTCTCTCTTCATCAGGGTCAGCCTCTAAGCATTGCTGCTTAAAAACTTTGATTGTACGAAAAATATTTTCAAATTGTTTCTGTGAAATCTCTTTTGGCTGACTATCAGTGGTTAAATTTTCTTCATATTCTTCAGGATCGTCCTGCTGTGTATCTAAATTTAGCAGGTCAGAATCACTCAATTCTTCAGAATGAGATTTAATTAACTCTTGGACGTTATCATTGTCAATCTCATCAAAACCCAGTTCACGTCCGATGTTGGCAATTTCCTCAACAACATTATCCATTTCATTTGAAAAGCTTCCAAAATCTTTTGAACAATGTGGAAGAATGTGCTTCCAAATGGCTTGTATTGCTAGCAGTAATTTCATTCCAAGATTGATGAATATTTTCAATAGCAGATTTAACATTAAATTTCTTCCGGAATTCTACTAATGTCACAGAATTCTCACCAGATGTTGCTTCTATTGCCTGCTTAAATGTTCTTCTCATGTAGTATGCCTTAAAGGTTGCAATAATCCCCTGGTCCATAGGTTGTATGAGAAAAGTTGTATTTGGCAGTAAAAATATCACTTTAATATTCTACACAATGAATCAAGAGAAGTAGGGTGCGTTGTCTAAAATAAGCAGAGCTTTAAAATCAAGATTATTTCACTTGCAAAAATTCTCAACTGTTGGACGAAAATAACTTGTGAACCAGCTTTCAAATAAAGATTTAGTAATCCATGATTTCCAAATAACTGGGAGGAAAGCTTGATTAATGACTTTGAGAGCCTCTAGGGTTTTGTGCCCTATAAATTACCATGGGTTTTAACTTTAGATCACCTTTAGCATTGCTACCTAATAGAAGGAGTCATTCTATCCTTTGCAACTTTATAATCAGACTGAGATTTCTCTGATTTGGCCAGAAAAGTCTTGGAAGGCATTCACTTCCAAAAAAGGCCGGTTTCATCGATATTAAATAGCCCCCTTCTTCCACAATTTTCTTCAAAATCTCTGGATAATTTGCGGCCGCCTCTTTATCTGCACTTGCAGCTTCGCCTGTAATTCGAACATTATGTAGGCCATTTCTCTTTTTGAATCGCTCAAACCACCCAGCACTAGCGTGGAATTCTTCTTTTGCATCATTGATAGTCCTTTCTTTCAAGGTTGCAAATAGACTTGATGCTTTTGATCTAATAAGATCAGTGCTTAGCGGGATCCGTTTTTGATTACAATCTTCGATCCATGTAGAAAGAAGTCTCTCTAATTCAATCATAATACTTTTCCAAGTGGTCTGCATGCATGATGAACTTGAAGAAGCCTTACCTTTTTCTCTGTATTCAGCAGCTTTGCTTAAAATTGCTCTTATACTTGATTCACCCATTTTGTGTTCTTGTCTTATCTTTGCTCTGGACTCGCCTTGTTCATTTTTCTTTATTATTTAAAGTTTTTCTTCCAATGAGATTACTTTTCAAATCTTTTGTACACATCCACTTTTTTGCTCACTAATTCTTTACTCATGATTAAAGCTTGGGAAAATACTTTAAAATAAAAAAAGTAAGGAAAACACACTCGTATAACATTGCAAAGGATGCACGAGATATGATCATCAAAACGCTATGTAATTATAGTATGTACCTTGATCTTCAATTTTAGTGGGAAAATTTTCTTTATACTTCCTTGCTGATTGGTCACTAACATTTGTGACACAGATGTTATTTCATTGAGTTTTGAGAGCAGAGGATACACCATTTGTTGTAATCGTCTTGCAGGCAATTTTTATGATCGATCATAAACAGCGGTATTCCCTTTCCCAAATGATGAAAGATTTCGATGTTTAAAAATATGCCACTTGGTCACTGACATTTGCTACACAGATGTCATTTCCTTCAGTTTTGAGAACAGAGGATACGCCACCGATTGTTATAATCCTCTTGCAGGCAATATTTATGACCGATCATAAACAGCGGTATTCCCTTTCCCAGATGTTGAAAGGTTTTGATGTGTGAAAATTAACGATATACAAATGTTATTAGGCGTTCTGGGTCTGAGCTTTTCGATATATTTTCGAATATTATTCTCCTCAGAATATTTCCACTATAAAATATTTAATCATAAAAAATGCTTAGAAAACTAAAATGACAAATTCCAGGAACTTCTCGCAGAACACAGTTTGGTAAATCCTGGTATACATAGTGTACATGGAAGCAGTGTAGTATGCCATTTAAAATAACATTTGTAAAATGTTATAAATCAGTAACTAAATTATTTTATTCTGGTGATTGATTTTTTAAAATAGTTAGCCGCAAAAATGTATGGGTAGAAAATTTTTAAGGTGTATATAGGTGCACTAATCGAATTTGGATATAAAAAAAAAATGACGCACTAATGGGGGGCACATTAATCAAGGGATTACTGTACTATATGAAAAGTTCATATCATTACTAACTTCTTTTCAGCAATTTTCTTCCAAATCAATATATATCTAAGGATTCCAATATTGTCAGATCTTATATTTCACTGTTTCTAAGGCACTTCTTACTCTATCAATCCACCTAGATCTTGATCTTCCTCTGGCTTTTTTTTCCTTCTTGTTTTCACAAAAAAAAACACTTGTTTTGTTAACCATTACTCTCCTATCCTAAGTGACTATATCATGTGAGATTAGCTTTCCAGGAGTGTTAGCATTCCTGAATGTTAACATTGCAAGTTCTTTCCTAATATTCTTGTTTTCAGGATGATTTCATTTCTTCACTCTCCTGGTCTTTGATCAGGTGTTTTATTTCTAATCCAATTCTTAGATCCTTAAGTTAAAATTGAATCATTATGAGATCATACCATAATTTAAAAAAAAAAACAAAAACAAAAAAAAAAAACAGTAGTATGCTTTCTCAACTATTATTATTATTCCAGATTTTCACTTCTTGTAATAAATATAGAAAAGTAATGCAGGTTAATGTTAAAACTTAACTGTTATAACATGTAAGAGTTTTAAGTTTGTTGTAACAGTACATTTTTTATGAGTTGTTTTGCAAATTAATATTGAAAACATTTTTAATCCATCATCAAATTCCAAATACCCTCAGGGTGTACAGGATATTATGATAGTACTACATGAAAAAGTTACACCATTACTAACTTCTGATGAACAATTTATAATCTATTATCGATGATAATCTGTTATCTGTCAAGTTTCCAACATTATTAGATGTCATATTTTTATCTTTTTGCAAAATACTTTGTATCCATCAAATGACAAACATATCACAGATGAAATAAATTCATTTGTCTTCTGTTCATCAGAGATTCTTTGTCAGTGTTATCAACAAAAGTTGATTATGGTTCATTTCATTCTTAATTTAAAAAAAAGAAAAATGCCATTTACTTGCATAATAGCCCAAAGTTCCTGTATCTCTTATCACCCTTTCCCAATGAAGTTTATCAGAATGAGAGACATTATCTTTTCTAATTTTGAAAATATACAATTGAAATAAATTTCTGCAGTACACTACATGATTTTGAAACACTTCTAACTAGAATGTTATTTATTATTGTAACATTCTGTTTTTAATAAGAAATGTTTGTTTTCAGGGTTATTTAAGAGAGGCCAAATGCCACTTAACTTTAGGTGATGTTACAGCTGCCCGCCGCAGTTTGCAAAGGGTACGAGAATTGGAGGCTGATAATGCATCGCTTCCAACTGAGGTAAGAGTTTTGAAATCATTTTATAGTAACAATATCTTTGTTATGAAAGTGTTTAAATGAAATTTATGGAAGCAGATTTTGCATAGCTTACATAATAAGCATTAATAAGATGGCATTCAAGTAATTTTAAAAAAGTGGTATAATAATGTACCATTTATCAGACCGATGTGGTCTGATAAATGGTAAAATTTATCCAACCACAAACGTAATCCAAACCTTTAACGTTACCTGTTAAAGGTTTGGATAAATGAAGTACAATTATGTGGTGCCTTACCATAATTCAGTCGATATACATAGGTCAGTTAATTGATCTGCTTGAATGTCAGACAAATGGTAGGTTACTGTAGTTTAAAACTTTTAAATCAGTTGCCTCATCTTCCCTTTTGTGGTATGCTCAGTGGCCTGTCATGGCCATGACAGGCCACAAACATTTCTAATTATCAGATACACACATACACACATTCTGCATTATGTGGAATATGAAAGAGAGATGATATGGCATCACCAAATTAGCAGAAGAAAAAATTTTTCAAGCTCTGAAAGTTAGAAATAAAACCATCAATCAAATAAATCAGAGAAAAATTGAGGGACTGTGAATGTGCAGTTAATGACCTAACCATATAAAAATGAAGAAAGTAGAAAGGATCTTGATATATAATTAGCATTTAAAATATGTGCATAGAGCTAATCTGAAGTAATGTGGTCCCTGAAAAACTGAATGTGGAAGGAAAGGTTAAGAAAAACTAGTGTTAAGTACTAGAATGATGTGAAGAACCTAAAGGAAGATGAAGATCTGGGTTCAATTATGCAGTTAGCAGTACCTTAGAAGACCAGAATTATCAGCAGACACATTTTGGAGACCCAATAAAAAGCATTGATTTGGAAGAAAATTCTTGATAAGAATCTTGTAATAATGTGAACTTGATTGTGCTACTACCATTGTATCCTGTACATCCTTTCAGGGTATTTATCAGAAAATGATAAACCAACCAGAAGGGCTGTTTGCAGTAAACTTCTAAAAGATGAAGAAAATTTTGCATCTCAAATCTTTCATTTCTTTCTCTCTTTTTCCTGTTCACTAATTCCTATTTGGATGATGCCTGGGCATGACTTTCATTCTTTTAATATAAGAATGTTGGTATTCTCAGATATTGTTCTAGTGGTACAAAAATCAAGGTGATTAGGGATTCACTTTGTGCTGTGGCCTTCTTTCACCATTCTGGCCATTGAAATCTAGAATATTTTCTAATGCTCATTCAGCTGTTAAGGACGTCTTGTATTGCATTTTGTTTAAACCTCCTTTTTTTCTTGTTGTCACTTAGGGTGGCCCTGCCAGGCTTGACAGCATCACACTCAACATCATAAGAACATGTAAACTTCCTCTTTCTGACAATATTGCAATCTATAGAGAGGACTCTCATAAACCTGGTTCCTGTTTGCAACAAATCTTTTGGCATCCTACTCTTTATATCATCATTTAAACACTGTGCCAAGAATACTGTAGTCTTTGAGTCATGACAAATCCAGTTCCTTCCATTTTGATTTTCATCAATTGTGATGCCTGATCTTAGTTGATATTTTAGTATTATATCTTAGTAGTATGATATTTTATTCAGTTTTATTTTGCTAACCTTATCTTCTAACATTGCTGTTATTAGGATTGATGAATTTCCACTGGCTTTTCTTCTGATATAACTTAGAAACTCAAATGATGATTGCTGACATGACCATGACTGCAATCGTTTGGCCTGTTTTGTGTTAAAACCTATACCAAAAAATTAGTCATTTTAATAGAAAAGGAGGTTCAGAAATTTTGCAGTAAAAAATTGACACTAGGCACAACATAAAGGATTTTATATGACACAGGTATTACTTTTCACTCTACCCATGTTAATATAAAAATGATTTGGTAGTTTACATTTGCTGAACTGAGTGAAAACATCATTGATTTCTTTACTACCATTAGTTTTAATTTTGCAAGGAATAAAACTTGCACTTGCTTAGTATGGTGACAAATCATTCCTGAAGGCTTCAGAAAGATGTAGTCAGCAAGTTTTCTTTAATTGTGAATTATGTGGAAATTTTTGTACGGGATTTTTCTCCTATTATTAATGAAATTCCACTCTTATTTTTGAAGTAGAACTGAAAAGTAATTATCTCTTTACACAAGCAAAGATTAGTCTTGAGGTTGCTATCTACTATTGAGATTTTAACTGTCTGATAGTAAATTTTAGCAGGTGGAAATTGTTTGCTTACACTTGGATAAAGGATTAAACTAAATTTATTATAATCTAACCAAGTGCAAAATAAACTTCCAACATCTTTCTCTAAATCCAGATTAATTCAATAATAAGGTGGTACACCTGTTGGCAACTCGTATAGGTAAATATGACCTCTCCTATTCTTCTGCCTTAGTATCTCCATGTTTGGGTCTGCCTCCCACTGACGAGACCTCAATAAAGCTCGAAACCAGTCTGGGTTTCGAGCTTTATTGAGCTTTCCCTTAATGCATAGCAATATACATGTCTGCAAGGAGATGTGCTTTGCATTATGGGAGATGCTGAGACAAGGAGTGATGAGAACTTGGTCCACCTTTGCTCGGAGTTTCCTGGTGTTGCACCACCTTACCTCAGTCCTGAAGATATTTTCAGGTGCAAACTTTGTTTGCTTACGCTTGGATAAAGGATTAAACTAAATTTATTAAAGAAAGATTAACTTCTAAGGAAAAGTAAATCTTAGCAACTAATATACTTGCAGAACGTTATGGAAAATAAAACACATTCAGGATTAATGTATAGAAATAACATTTTGGTGGTAAATAACAATTATATGCATTTGCTGGAAGTAAAGAAATATGGAGTATAACAATGTTTTATTTATTTGTTTTATTTTATTTTTATTTCATTTTATTTTTTGAAGTAGAAATATGAAGTTGGAGATGTTTTGGGAACTACAATTTTTTTTTCCCTTAATCACTCCCACTTATGAGAACTCACAAGCTTATAGCAAATCATTGCAGTGTGTGAGGAAATATTTTTAGTTCAAAAATATCTGAATTTAAGCATGTTATTTGTAAAAAAAAAAAAAAAAAAAAATAATAATAATAATAATAGTAATAAAAAATCATGTCTCTATGGTATTTGGAATGAGGCATAAACATTTTCACTCTGTTTTACAGATTTCATTAAAATAATTGAAATCTGTGAAATGTAATGAACATAGAGTATGGCACTTCAGTTTGCAACTATTTCTCTTTGAGTTATACAAAACTAATATTCAGGATGTAACCATTCTTCTTACTTTCTGTCCTGAGAGTCCTTTGAAGGTCCGTTTGAAATTTGACTTTTCTAGTCAAAATTCAATATCTGCACTCGGTCCCACTTCATTTCTCATGTAGTAGAATCCTTTTTTAATACTCTTATTATCATTATTGATATCTAAAAATTTAGGCAGGGCCAGATTTCTCTTTTTTGGAATGATGTTAATGTAGACTCTTCTCCTTTTGACACATCCAGACGTGTTTGTCATATTGTATATTCCTGGATGTGTTAAAGAATGAAGATTAGAAGTCTAAATTAAAATCATTTTGAGAAGAGAAATCTGTTCTTGCTTATATTTTTAGTTATTATTTAAAAAAGAATTTGCTCTGAGAAATAAAGTTGGACTAAGTTCAAATACTGCAAATTTGATCGGGCTAAGTAGCAAATGTACTAAAGCCACAACTTAGTATACAGGCATACCCTGGTCACATGACATGTTAGGTTCCTAAATCACTGTCATATTGCAAATTTCATTGTATAGCAATTCACTGCTTTTTTTTACTTGTAGATGCATGTAATGGTTTAATAATTTTTAAGCAGTTATTGTACATGAAGGACATAAATAATGCATTAATTACATCAGTTACGTTACACAAATAAATTTAATTTTTGCAAACATAAATGCTATTCTATTGAATAGCTTGGCATAAGGGAATACATCAACCAGTTTGGTTGTCAGTGTCCATTTTAGCAATAAGAATCTCATGTTCACAGATAACTGTGATATTAACTAGTGTTATTTCACTTTATCTCTGTTTAATGGTTTTAGCAATTGTAAGAACAGTGCTAGAAATTTAATCCTCGGGTCTGCTAGTCCCGAGGATTAAACTGAAAAAAATTATGTTACTACTATTTAGGAGTACCGACCAGGGCTTCTGACCTAATGTCCAATCCTCACCTTCTCGTGGTGCACCCTGTTGGGTATCTACTTGGATACTGAACGAACGAGGATGGGCTGGCAATTTGGGATTTAGCCGACCAAATTGTATTCTTATTGGTTAAACCAAAATAAGAAATGATGGTACAACATGACAGAATTTCATGCCGGATGGGGCGTCGCCCGGTTAAACAAGGCCCCCGTTGTTTTTGCCAGGGAACCAGGGCGAACAGCGAAAAGTCAGCTACTGGAACAAATCTGAAAATAAACCCCAACTCAACATCACCAGAGTTAAAGATCGGTACTATCAACGTAAGAAGCCTGAATGGCAAAGAAATGGAGCTAGCTGAGGAATTAGATAAGTACCAGATCGACATAATAGGGGTGACTGAAACAAAAAAGACCAAAACTGGTGAGATCTTTCTGAGCAATAAATACAAAATGTTATATTCAGGCAATGACAATCAAGGAAAAGAAGGAGTAGCCATAGTATTCAACACAAAATACGAGGCTAATCTTCTTGAATGGCAGTCAGTCTCAAGTAGAGTAATGTGGGCAAATATGAGAATGGGGAACTGGACAATGAGACTTATTTGTGCCTATGGTCCCACAGAAGGTTCTACTAAGGTAGAAGTGGAGGAGTTTTTTGAAGCTTTAGAAAAAGTAACTGACACAATGAAAAATGAAAAGTTGGTCCTTGTTGGGGATCTAAATAGCAGAGTAGGAAATGATTGTGAGACATACAAAAATATTTTGGGAAAATTTGGAGAAAAGAGCAAAGCTTATAATAATGGCAAATATCTGTTGGATTTCTGCTCAGGACATGGACTGGTTATTACTAACACCATGTTCCAACATAAAAATGTGCACAAATTCACATGGAGAGAAGAGGCTAGGAATAAGAAAAGTCTCATTGACTATGTTATTGTTGATAGTGATGTTTTCTCCCTGGTGCAGGACACCAGAGTGTACAGAGGATTTGAAATTGGAAGTGATCACTATTTAGTCTTGAGCAGGATAAAATTGAATTTAATATTGAAAAGAATGACATGTAAGAAAGTTTTAAAGCCAATAAAAGTTGAGCAGCTCTCAGATGTGAACTGTAGACTAACATACACAAAGATTATTGAAGAAAAAATGAAAGAGTTTGAGAACAGGAATCAAACCTTGGAGATTCGGTGGCAAACTCTGAAGAAAACATTGATTGATTCTGCCAGAGAGGCATGTGGTGAGGTTGTCTGTAAGGATAAAAAAATCAGAACTCCCTGGTGGACACAGGAAGTTAAAGAGGCAGTGAAGGAAAAGAAGAAAGCATACCAAACGTTCCTGTCAAATAAGTCAGCTTGTGCTCTTAGAGAATATAGAGACAAATGCAAGAATGCTAAACACTGTGTAAAACTAGCTAAACAAAAGTCATGGGAGGACTTTGGCAAGAATATAGAAAATAAATATCAAGAAGGTGGCAAAATATTCTGGAGGTTGTTGAAGAAGCTTAAGAATGGAGGAAAGAGTGCTGTAAAAGGAATTAGAGATTATAAAGGTGACATGAAAACAGGAGAAAAAGATATCCTTGAAGTATGGAGTAATTACTTTGAAAAACTGCTAAATGAAACAAGCAGTGATGACAGCACAGTGGTAAAAAACACTGTCCAGGCATGCAGTCAGGAATACATATCCATACTTGAAGCCATCAAAGGCTTGAAATGTGAAAAGGCAGCAGGAGTAGATGATATTCGACCAGAAATGCTGAAGTATGGTGGTATAAGAGTCTTACAGTGACTGCACTGCATCGTTCAGAAAGCCTGGACAGAGGGACAAATTCCCGACAATTGGAGTAGAGCTCTCATAGTACCATTATAAAAAGGGAAATAAAACTGCATGTGAGAATTACAGAGGTATTTCCCTACTGAGTGTTCCTGGCAAGATCTATGCAAGTATACTTGAGAAACGGTTGAGAAGAATTGTGGAAGAAAAGCTTGGTGAAGAACAAGCTGGATTCAGGCCAAATAGAGGCTGTCAGGATCAGATCTTTACTCTGCGACAAATAGTCGAGAAAGCATGGGAATATAACAATGATCTGTATTTAAGTTTTGTCGATTTGGAAAAGGCATATGACAAGGTGCCAAGAGAGAAGCTATTCAATACGCTGCAGTTATATGGTGTGAATGGAGCATTATATCAAGCAATACTTAGTCTTTATTTGAGTTGTAAGTCAGCAGTTAGAATTGAAGGAAGTACAGGAAGATGGTTTAATGTTAAATCTGGTGTGAGACAGGGATGTACATTATCCCCCCTCTGTTATTCATTATCTATATGGATCACATTATGAAGGAAAGTGGTATTAAACATGATATCAAAATTGGAGATGTTAATGTCCGCTCTTTGCTTTATGCGGATGATGTTATACTTCTAAATAAATCTGCTACAAGTCTGCAAGATTCTCTGACTAAATTGAATAGCTGTTGTAATAGATATGGTATGAAGGTCAGCAATAAAAAGACAAAGACAATGAAAATAGGCAAAATCATTGAAAATGTCAACTGTATTGTGAATGGAGAACCTGTGGAACAAGTAAAACATTTCAGCTATTTAGGCACGATTTTTACTGTAGATGGTAAATTAAATATAGAAATAGACAACAGAATCAGCAAAGCTGGTATGGTGGGAAGTCAATTGAATAAATTCATATGGAATAAGAGAGAAATTAGTCGGAACACTAAATTAGCTGTATACAAGACAGTGTTCAAACCAGTTTTAACTTATGGATCTGAGAGCTGGGTCAGAAGTAAAACACTTGACCAAAGACTAGAGACCACAGATATGAGAGTCCTGAGAAAGATTATAGGCGTGAACAGATGGCATCAATGGCAATATCATATTAAAAACGAGGATATTAGGAAAGAACTTGACATTGTCAGCATCCAGAAATGTGTTAGCAGAGCTAATCTCAGGTGGTATGGTCAGTTAAACAGAATGGGCGAGGAAAGATTAGCAAAACAAGTGTTCTCTGCCAGGTTGACAGCAAAACGACCCAGAGGAAGACCAAGATATAGGTGGATTGATATGGTACAAAGTGTCCTTTAGACGATAGAAATATAAGATCTGATAATGTTGGAGTCTTGACAAGTAACAGACTGATTTGGAGGAAAATTGTAGATAGGAAATTAATAATGATGTAATTTTTTTCATGTAGTACCATCATATCCTGTACACCTCTTGAGGGTACATGGCAGGAATTTGATGATGATGATGATATAAATCTGAGAATCCTTCAGCAGAATACTGTGATAGTTAAATTGCACCATGTTAGAATAGGCATCTGCAATGAACCACTCTCCAAACCAAGAAGTACGGTTACATTACCAAAAAATTTGGGAGACGGTTATTTATATGCCACTTTCAGCCAACAACTGTATACACCTTTTCAATTCAACAATTTTGAACTGTTCCCAGAATTACTTATTGTTTGTGATTTGTGACCTCTGATGGTGTTAAATCCAGTGAAACATCAGCATCATGCAAATTATCATTTATTTTGGTGTCTTGGTATGAATTAATTCATATTAATTTACAAATACTTAATATGAATAATTGCCTTCATTTCTGCATGCTTTGTTTGCTCTGTGCTTAATAACCTTTCATAAGATGAATAAGAAAAAAGAAATATGGCAATCTACTGTTTATCTGACCTGTCAATTATCCAAACTCATCATTCACATAATTGAGGAGTCAGATAACTGAAATACTATTACATGGTGCTCTACAGAGAGGTTGGTTGACATGCAGTGTTCATTGTTTTGAAGGTAAATGGTAGATTACTGTAGATTTAAATAATGAGATGTAAAGACATAATAAAATTATACAGTAACAAAATCACTTTAGGAAAAAATTCACATGCAGTGGAATCTACGAATCTACAAGAACAATTACATTGCAAGCATGTGACAGTATATGCTATCAACTGCAGGATAATAACTACAACTATTAGAATTCAAAGAAATAAGTTTAAATAATTATAGTTTTAAGAAACACATGAAAGGCGAGTGTTACTTACGAAGACTTCCCAAAATTGGGAAAGTTTAAGGCAATTGTTTTTGTCGAGGTTTGAACTGTGAATGTGAGCTTCACAACTTTCTTTATATAATCTTTCAAAAAGAAAATAAGTTTTGTATAGGGGTTCCATGCCTAGTGGATAAGGTATGGCTGGCTAAATCAGACTTATCAGGCTCTGTGTAAAATATATTCTTCATGTTCCTCTAAATGAATCTGAGCTGAACAACCTGTCTTCCCTTATAATAACAAAGGCCACACATACAGGATCTTGTAAACATCAAGATAAAAGAGAGGAGGAGATTGGTGTTTTGGAGAGTCTAGGAAGGAATTTAGTGTTCTAACTGGATGGAAAGAAACTTGTAGGACAATCTTGCAGAAATGTCTTCCAATTTTTTCTTTAACATATAGAATTGAAATTCTAGAAACTTCTTCTCAAGGAGGATTAGGATGAAGGCCATAACTACTAATTTTATCAATTATTTTTGTATTATAACCATTAAAAATGAAAATAAGTTCTGATAAATAGTTTCATTATTTAAAAGAGAATTGGTAGAATGTAACATGTATACAGTGAACTAAAGTTTTAATCACACCATATTCCTGTCAGGATGATGATAAAACTAGAATATAATTTTTCGATAAATTGCTGTGAGAACTTATGTATTTAAATATAATACATGCAGCTTGAAAATGATTTTTACTCGCCAAGGAATACAAGAAGTTATGAGGGCCTATAGGAATAGTTTTTGGAGCTGTAGCATAAACTAAACCTTTCGACAATACCAAGATTTCTTTATTAGATAAAAGATGACCTAAAATATTAATGACAATTCTTGAGGTGTTAATCTGAACACTTAGCAAGAAGACTCTTTTTATTGATTGAAATTTATGAATATGACATTAAGTCATGAAAACCTTTTCTGTCAAGTCTGAAGAAATGATATAAACAGTATTGTATTCTTCAGCAAATGAAACAGTTAATTCAGCAATAACAGAAGCAACAATAGTTGCTTCTGTTATTGCTGAATTAACCTAGTGATTTATGATTAATTGGTAAAATAATAAAACCTAGTGATTATTAAACCTAATAATAGATTAATAAACCTAGTGATTTATGATTAATTGGTAAAATAATTAATAATTATAGCCTTCATCCTCTTCAAGAAGAAGTTTCTAGAATTTCAGTTCCATATTAGATATATGAAGAGCCAAAGGCTTCAATTCGGCGACATATGACATGCTTAAGTTAAGGGATATTACATCCCATATCGTTTCTTAGCCGAATAAGAAACTCAAAGAGTTTCCTGAATATAGTAGAAACTATATAAAGTTCGGCGATTCCAAGCGTAAGCAAATACCTGGATACTGCAGCAACTGACCCTAAAGGTAGTGCAAGCTGAGGCAACTCATGTCTAAGGTGGAGCAAGCTCCGATCACTATTCTTGATATTTACCCATAATGTGAACTTAGCTCCTAGGAGCTATATTTCTGTTCAACATTATGAGAGAAGGTCACTACCCAGACCGGTTTCAACCTTTATTGAGGTCTCATCAGTGAGTAGGTAGACCTAGTTAATATCAAGTTTGTAGCGAACAGATTATATATATATCTGTTCTGATTATATATCAGAATTATATATCTAATAATTTATTAGGACACCTCTTGGCAATACTCATAGAAGGGTTGTAAGTTCTGTTCGCTACAAACTTGATATTAACTAGGTCTACCTACTCACTGATGAGAACTCAATAAAGGTTGAAACCGGTCTGGGTAGTGACCTTCTCTCATAATGTTGAACAGAAATACAGCTCCTAGGAGCTAAGTTCACATTATGGGTAAATATCAAGAATAGTGATCGGAGCTTGCTCCACCTTAGACATGAGTTGCCTCAGCTTGCACTACCTTTAGGGTCAGTTGCTGCAGTATCCAGGTATTTGCTTACGCTTAGAATCGCCGAACTTTATATAGTTTCTACTATATTCGGCATGAAACTCTTTGAGTTTCTTATTCGGCTAAGAAACGATATGGGATGTAATATCCCTTAACTTAAGCAAGTCAATTCCATATGTTAAAGTAATATCAGAAAAAAATTGCAAGACCTCTTCACCAGATTGATATAATCTACAAATTTCTTTCCATCCAGTTCAAAAACTAAATTCCTTCGTACCCTCTCCAAAAGACAAATGTCCTTCTCTCTCTCTCTCTCACATCCTGGAGTTTGTAGGATCCCTTGTTCATACAGCCTTTGTTATTGTGGGCAGATGGATCGAATTGCCTAGAACATCAGGAGTATATTTTACCTCAAGAGCCTGATAAGTCTGCTTTAGCCAGCCATGCATTATCCACTAGGCATAGAATTCGTTAGAACAAAACTGAAGTCCTACACAAATGTTATTTTTGAAGGATTATATAAAGAAAGTTGTGAAACCCATATTCACACCCTAAACCTCAACAAAAATTCTCTTAAACTTTTCCAATTTTCGGAAGTCATCCTATTACTCTTCATTCCTGTGTTTTTTAAAATTGTAATTATTTAAATTACAATTTAAATTTAATTTATGTCTTTGAATTCTAATAGTTGTAGATGGAATTATCCTCCTGCAGTTGATGATAGCATAGATTGTCATGCACTTGCAAGTTAACTGTTGTTCTTATTGATCCCTATTCACATGTATTGACAGTGGTTAGGAACCTAACCAAAAATTCTTCAAATATTAAATATTTTTTCCCTAATGTGTCTTTCTGTTATTCCATAATTTTATCATTAAGAAAAAAGAAAGAAACCAACTTAAGTAAGTTAAGATAACTTAGAATAGAAATTTTCACTATTTCATTCTATATTACCATTGTTAGGAAAAATTAAAACAGAATTCTTCTTGACACGAATTTTTATATTAATGTCTGTGTGAATTCAGTTATGATTTGGATTGCAATATTTCATTTAATTTAGAAAAGGAATTTATTCTCATAGGCTAAAAATTTGGAGGTTTTGGAATTTTTTATCCAAGAAGGACAAAAAGCATATGATAAAAAAGACTTCAGGAAGGTGAGAAATTTTAATTTTTGTAATTAAAAATTGACTGTTTAGCCATAATTTACATGTTCTAGAATTTGAGCCATCTTATACTATGAAAATGTTAACATATATCCATTATGATGTTGTTCACATTATTAGCTGAAGATTCATTGTAATAACAAAGCTAAATAGCATAAGAAATATTTTCTTACCACTTTATAACAAAAGAAAATAAAACTAAATGTGAGAATTATAAAAGAACTTCTCTGAATATTTCCAAAACAGTTTCTGTAAGCATCCTTGAGAAAAGCTAAGAAAACTAATTGAAGAAAATTGTGAAAAACAAGTTATGCTAGTTGAATAGAAATTGACAATATCAATTTGTTTTTTTTTAGCACATTAGAACTGAGTGGTTCAGGATTTTTTTTTCTTCTGTTTTTATTAATTTTATAATTATGAAGTTGAGAAATCATCGATATATAATGAGGATTTCTATTTTAGCTTTGTCATTCTCAAAAAAAGCATATAATATGATACCAATTGTAAAACTGTTCAAAAGACAAAATCTGTGTACATAACTCAAATTATTTAAAATTGAAAGTTGTTTGGTAGAGGAAGATGTCCGGATGTTAAATCAGGTATATAGCATCATAAATCTGTTCTGAGTGTGAGTTTTTAGTAACACTAAATTATTGCTGTAATGACATTCATCCTGGATGTTATTCAAGTGAGAAAGTGTAGACAATGAAAATAGGTATGTGTTGGAGGGGGGGGGGGGGTCTACTCCATTCTCAGTAGTGAATTTATATAACAGGTTACATATTTTCATTAAAAGACTACATTTTCATCAAAGATTATAGTATAATAATATCAACAGAAAAATCAAAAACTATGGCCTTTAAACGACAAGATCCAGCAAGAACTTAAATAGTAATAGATAACAAGATCTTAGAACAGGTGAATTCATTTAACTACCATTTAAATGAATATTACGTTTTTTATTTAAATATTATGTTTATATTAATTTAAATTAATTTAAATATTAATTTAATTGCAAAATATTTAAAAATAACAGGTGTAATTAACTCTGAATAATATAAGCACATAAACACAAGAAAGATATTTAATTAACCAAATATTTCGGTCTGGAAATAGCAGACCATCTTCAGTGGCACTACAAGAACAGTTTTTTAAAAAAATACAAGGTGGAATACTAACAATAGATCATTTAAAAATAGAACAAGCCACGTGATGTTATATCACTAAGTTAATACTTAGTGATATAACATCCCTTATTAAAGGGAATAAAAATATTCCCTTTAATATGCGAATATTTTTAAGCAGAGACATGATTGAAATAAGATATTAATTAATAATATTAAATAACATAAAATTAATATGAATATTAATGAGTTATCCTGATTAGGCTTTCCCAGATTTTTGATATAGATATACAGTCATTCCTATTCAGGTTAGGATGATGGAGTAAGGCCTCTACGCTTTCTTTGAATAAACGTTCAAATTTATAACGGGATCTATGTAAGAGGCGAGTTTTTGGCCAAAGGATGTTGTGGTTAGTTTCAGTCCCGTGCTGAGCCAATCCAGATTTTTCAGGTTTGTTGTGATGAATGGAGGATTAATGTTCTTGGATTCTCTTTTCAAGAGAACATCCATTTGTCCAAAATAGGAGAGATCACAGTTGCAGGGAATTTGATAAACTCCAGGAAGAGATATAGTTGAGCGTTTGTCTTTAGAAGGAAAATGGGAAGATAATTTGTTAATAGGTGAATACGTAGCTGTTAACTCATATTCTTCAGAATTCTTGCGATAGGTTCTGAAATCCCAGAGATGTATGGAATTGGAACTCGACGTATTGAATCTTTGTTGTTTTGTGGTGGATTATAAGAATCGAGAAGATGTTGAGTACCCTTTTCGGAAAAGTCATTGAGTTTCATGTGTTGTTGGATAGTAGAAAGTTCTTTCTGTAGAAAATTAGAAGTAGAACAATTAGTTTTGGCTCTTCTGATTAGACATTTTATGATTCCTGTTTTTTGACAAGGATGACGGACTGATTCTTTAAGAATATAATGACCTGTGAATGTTGGTTTCCTGTAAACTGTAGTTGTAAGTATTTGAAGGTGACCGGATGAGGAGAACGTCTAAAAAAGATAACTGGTTGTTTTCTTCCATTTCCATAGTAAACTTTATACGATGATGTATGGAATTGATACTGTTTAAAAAGGAAGGTAAGGAGTCTTTGTTGTGTGGCCATACAGTAAAGATGATCTATATATCTTACCCAAAAGGATGGTTGAGGGAAAATAGATGAGAAGAGGACTTTTTCTAGATGTCCTAAATAAAAGTTGGCTAAAGCAGGAGAGAGAGGACTTCCCATGGCTGTTCCTTCTACTTGGCTGTAAAATTTGTTTTGACATAAGAAATGTCTAGAGTGTATTAAGAAATCAAATAGTTTTATAATGTCTTCTGGAAAGATGTCAGCAAGTAATTTTAAAGTCTCCTTGAGAGGTACATTTGTATATAAAGATTTTATATCAAAGCTCACCATAAGATCTGTAGGTTGCAATGAGACATTTTTCAATTTTTCTAAGAAATCTGAGGAGTTTTTTAGAATGGAACTAGAGTTGCCTATGTGAGATTTCAATAATTTAGCTAGATATTTGGCTATATGGTAAGTAGGAGAATCAATACAATCTACTATTGGACGAAGAGGAAAGTCAATCTTATGTATTTTAGGAAGACCATAAAATCTAGGAGGTCTTGCAAAATGAATTTTAAGTCTTTCAATTGTGTCTCTATCTAAACTGATGACTTCATCTAAGAGAGAATTTAATTTCTTCAGTTGTCTGTTGGTTGGATTATAATCAAGTTCTTGATATGTGGAGCGATCTCGAAGTAAAAGAGAAAGTTTTGTTCTGTAATTTGCTGAGTCCATAACTACTGTTGTTTTTCCCCCTTGTTTTTTATATTTCTTCAGAATTGCAAGAATTCTGAAGAAATATGAGTTAACAGCTACGTATTCACCTATTAATAAATTATCTTCCCATTTTCCTTCTCCTAAAGACAAACACTCAACTATGTCTCTTCCTGGAGTTTATCAAATTCCCTGCAACTGTGATCTCTCCTATTTTGGACAAACTGGAAGTTCTCTTGAAAAAAGAATCCAAGAACATCAATCCTCCATTCATCACAACAAACCTGAAAAATCTGGATTGGCTCACCATGGGATTGAAACTAACCACAACATCCTTTGGTATCTATATCTATATCAAAAATATGGGAAAGTCTAATCAGGATAACTCATTAATTCATATTAATTTTATGTTATTTAATATTATTAATTAATATCTTTATTTCAATCATGTCTCTGCTTAAAAATATTCCCTTTAATACTTAGTGATATAACATCATGTGGCTTGTTCTATTTTTAAATGATCTATTGTTAGTATTCCACCTTGTATTTTTTTTTAAACTGTTCTTGTAGTGCCACTGAAGATGGTCTGCTATTTCCAGACCAAAATATTTGATTAATTAAATATCTTTCTTGTGTTTACATGCTTATATTATTCAGTCTTTATGTCACAAGTATCCTCCTTAAAACATCAAGTAATTAACTCTATATTTAAACCAAACCTAGTTCAAAAACAAACCAGACTAAAAGTATACAATACATTAGCCCTATCAGTCTTAATGTATGGAAGCGAAATCTGGACAATAAAACAAAAAGACAAACAAAGATTAATAACAGCAGAAATGAAGTTTATGAGAAAAACTGCAGAGTATACCCTATTTGATCACAAAAGAAACAAAGAAATCATGAAAGAATTAAACCAAGAACCAGTAATAGAAAAAATTAAAAAATATAAACATAAATGGATGGAACACGTTCAAAGAATGAAAACAGAAAGATTACCAAAACAAGCCTTAAAGTACAAGCCATTAGGAAAAAGAAAACCAGGACGTCCTCTTAAATGATTCAATGATGACTTCTAAGGCCGGAACATGCTAGGCCTAAATCCTTGATATGCATGATGATGATGATGGTGGCATATTTTGGCACAAATTTAGTGAAGATCATCAATTTCCATATATACCTGATTAAATTTGCATTATTATTAATCTCCTATACACAATTTTTCTCCAAATTAGTCTATTACTTATATGCACCCTGAAGTTTATGAGAAAAACTGCAGTGTATACCCTATTTGATCACAAAAGAAATCATGAAAGAATTAAACCAAGAATGTTCCATTCACCCCATATAATTGTAGTGTTTTGAAAAGCTTTTCTTTGGTCACCTTGTTGTATGCCTTTTCCAGATCTACCAAACTTAAATACAGATTTTTATGTTCCAACAATTTCTCAACGATTTGTCTTAAAGTGAAAATCTGATCTTGACAACCTCTATTTGGCCTGAACCCTGCTTGTTCTTCTCCAAGTTTCTCTTCCACAATCTTTCTCAGCCTCTTATCAAATCTGCTGACTTATTTGCTAGAAACTTTTGGTATGCTTTCTTCTTTAATTTCTTGTGTCCACCATGGTGTTATTATTTTTATCTCCTTGCATACAACTTCATCACATACCTCCTTATCTTAATCGATCAATGTCTTCTTCAGAGTTTGCCACTGAGACTCCAAGGTTTGGTTCTTGTTTTCAAACTGCTGCAAATTTTCTTCAATAATGTTTTCATAGTTGAGTACAATTTACCTGTAAAAGCTGCTCAGCTTTAATTCTTTTTAAAACTTGCTTACATACTGTTCTTTTCAGTGTAATATCTATTTTTATCCTGCTTAGTACTAAGTAATGGTCATTTCGAATCCTCTGTACACTCTTGTATCCTGAACCAGCTTTACGATATCACTATCAACAATGACTTAGTCAATAAGGCTTTTCTTATTTCTTGTGTCTTCTCTCCATGTGAACTTATACATATCTTTATGTTGAAACATGGTGTTAGTAATGACTTGTCTGTGTCCTGAGCAGAAGTCTAGCAAATACCTACCATTATTATTAGCTTTAGCCTTTTCTCCAAATTTTGTTTTAGTAGTAAATGAATAGGAATTCTTGATAAACCAGAATTCCTGCATTGGAAAGTAAATTTTTATTTTTTTTATTTTGAGCAGAGTAGGAAATGAATCCCATGATTCATGGGATTCATTTCCTACTCTGCTCAGATCTCCAAACAGGGACCACTTTTTCCATTTTCTTTATGTCAGCTGCCTGTTGTAATGACTCAAAAAAATTCCTCTTCCTCCTCTTCTTCTTTGGAAGAACCTTCTGTGGTACTATAAGCACAAATAAGTTTCATTGTCCATTTCAAAGTTAGCCCACATAACTACTTGAAACTGCTCTCCCATCAAGAAGTTTTCTTCATTTTCGTGTTGAATGCTATCGCTACTCCTTCCTTTTTACCTGAAAATAGCATCATACACTTATTATTTAGTAATATCTCACCTGATTTTGTCTTCTTTGTCTCAGTTATGCCAATTATGTCCACGTGGTACTTTTCCTATTCTCCTGCAAGTTCAATTTCCTTTCCATTAATACTCCTTATTTTGATGGCTCCTATCTTCAGTTCTGATGTTGGGTTTATTCTTCTTCTAGATGTTGATTGTTTCAGTAGCTGACTTTTCACTCTATGTAAAATCAATTTTTATCGAAAAATTTCAATCAGGTAGCAGTAATGTATGAGGAAATCATGATATCTAACTTGACATTAAAAAGTTATCTTGATGGGATGATTCTGTTATCAGAGCTAATGTAATAATATTATATGGTAGTAAAACTGCACAGAGCCTCCCTAATTCCCTGACAAAAACAGCATTGGCCTTGTTTAACTGTGTGACACCACAGCCAGCATGAGATCTCATCATGTTATATCATCATATGCATTTGTGGTTTAAGCCAATTAAAAGTACAGTTTGATCAGCTAAATCCCAAATTGCCAGCCCATCCTCGTTTGTTCAGTACCAGTAGATGCCTACTAACAGGGCACACCCCATGAAGGTGAGGATTGGACATTAGGTCAGAAGCCCCAGTCAGTTGTCCGTAATCCTGAAAGGCGATGTGGAGATCTCCTTCAATTTAGTTGGCTTTGACTCTTAAATCTGACATGTGACCTTCACTTTTTGTCACCAAATAGCTGGTATACCACTTTTCTTACTAAAAAATAAAAAAAATAAAAATTTACTTTCCAATGCAGGAATTCTGGTTTATCAAGACCCATTCCTGTCGATAAGTATTACTACACTATTCGTATGCAACCTTAACCTTTTACGATCAGGGATACACAAAAAATTCTGTAGAAAGCTTCCAGTATTGAGACTACATGTTTTTAGATTTTATTTATTCCACACACACACACACAAGAGAGATACAAGAACCTATAGCACATCAGTGCTATGTGTGAGATAATTAATGAATTTAATAAAATAAACAAACATAATCCTACAAGTTTAGTAAGTCTGGTGACTTACATCGTCGCTAGCAAAAGTCGTACACAAAAAAAGAAAAAACTATTAACAATTAATTAAACAGATGTTATCAGAACTTCACAATTGGCACATATAGATAAGTAACTAGAATAAAAAAAAACAAACATTAAATTAATTACTGTATTTGCATTGGAAGAACGCTAGTTGTTGCTGTTACGTTCTGTAGATGGCACGTGTCGCATCTGCAGTAGTATGTAGTAATAGTAGATTTTTAATGAAAGCAGACCAGACTTAGTGTAGAATTAAGCTTTGATTAATTTGATTGAGGATCCTTAGCATTTCAGAGGGTTCCTTGGACTTTCTTGTAAAATTATTATTAATATAAGGCATATTTGCTTGTTATCAAACTGCTTGATGGCCTGTGTTAGTTGTATGGGATGCCAAACCTGATTTGTGACAAGCTGAAACACGATTTCTACTAACTTAGCATAATAAAAGGTCATGTGAATATCCCCACATGTAATAAATAAATAATTAATTATTAAATAATAGCTTTATACAAAAAACACCTCAGAATTACAAAAGAACATTTTAACCGAGGTGTTTCCAATGATTGTTTTATTATATTTATTCATTTTTATTATTTTCTTTGTAATAGGACAACATTCCATATACAAACTGTATATGGAATGTTGGCTTCAAACTGAGAGAAACTTAATATTTTATTAAGTTTCAAAGTCATATTAGTAAAAAGTGCTGTTAAGCTGAATGACTGTTGTTGTTGTCCTCAGTTATACCTGACTGCAAGTCAACACTCCTCCAAATAGACTCTAGTCAATCAAGGCTCACAGATACATCAAAATTTCCTTATTCAGTTAAGGGTTAACTGAAAAGCAATTCATTTAATAAGAACTAAAGTAGATCAAGACTTAATCTAGACTAAGAAAACAGTCAAATCTGAGGAGAGAACAAAAAGAGAAAATTCATATTTTTTTTGATCTAAAAGTTACAGAACCTCTTCCTAAAGAAACATCCTTTCTTTTAGTGTTACACGGTGATCAGCATTAATTTTTGAAATTATGGATTCTACAACCTTGTTAGAATAACTCTTTTTATTATCCTGACGTTTCAATCTTCATATCAAGATCATCATCTGAAGCATACACAAATATACAAGACAAGCTGCGTTACATTACAAACCGTAAGCTAGAAAAACAATGAATTGATCACATGTTATTCTACTGGCATGACCTCTAGTGGGAAAAAAAAAATTACATCAAGCTACATTTAATTTATGATTACATGAATAAACATTCTTTCTTACAGATAGTTTTCCTTCCAATGACAGTGATGTCCTATTTTTTATTATTACAATTGTTATTTTTGATTTAAAAAAAAAAAATTATAAATTACAACAAGAATAAACATTTTTTCTTATAGATTTCTTCCTTAACAGTGATGTCCTATTTTTTTTAGTATTACAATTGTTATTTTTGATTTAGGATCCTGGATTTTTTACAGTTGTTCTTAGAGAGGAAGGATTCATGGGACAAATATATGCCTTCCATATGTATGGGATTTTTAGACCATCATTATTGTTCAGATTAGGGTGGTTGATAGTCATCTCACAGGCTTCCTTAAATTTGCATTCATACCATGTTTTGGTGTGATGTAGACAACTAGTGCTTTTCCAGTCAATTCTGTGTAAGGTGTTCAGGGCATGATCAGAAAGGCCAGCTTCACCATAATTATTATATTTGATGTGTCATTTATGTTCTTTTTGTCTGATAGGAATTGTGTGTCCTGTTTCTCCTATGCATGGTATGTTGCAGTTGCAATAAATATGGTATACTCCAGGGTGGGCCAGCATAGGGAGAGGGTCTTTGGATGTTTGCTTCCAGGACATCACTGTCACTGGAAGCAAACTATCTGTAAGAAATAATGTTTATTTATGTAATTATAAATTAAATCTAGCTTGATGTAATTTTTTTTTTTCCACTAGAGGTCATGCCAGTAGAATAACGTGATCAGTTCATTGTTTCTCTAGCATTATATTACGATTTGTAATGTAACGCAGCTTGTCTTGTATATTTGTGTATGCCTCCAGATGACGATCTTGATATGAAGATTGAAACATCGGGATAATAAAAAGAGTTATTTTAACACGGTTGTAGAATCCATAATTTCAAAAATGAATCCTAAAGAAACATATTTTCTCAAGGAAGCCATGTTGATTGTTCATGACAGGCCATTTGAACTTAACATTAAAATTTTTCTCAGTTTGGCAACACTGAATATAGGTTATTACAACAATCAGGGTTCCAGAAAATTCTGTAGTTTCACAAGTTAAGTGTGTGTGTGTGTGTCAACACAAAGATGCCGGCTTCACTGTTATCAGTATATTTTTCAGCTATTTACACAGTAATATTCTGGTTGTGCAAAACAGACCATGGCAACATTACATAGATTTAAAAAAAAATATGACCTGCCTGTTTATGTTATGATGTACTGATGCCTTTAGTTTAATTAGCATTAAGTAGTAGCAGTACTACTACTAAAACTGCAGGTATACCTAGCATAGGTTTATTTGCATACTAGCAGGAGATAACTTCAAATTGATGAATCTGGAATCTTATGATGTAGCGATTCCATATATACACTTCTGAGCCAAAACATTACCACCAAGCAGTCTGCTTCTGGCCAGGGAAAAAAAAAAAAAGTCTTGACACTATCCTGGTATGGGGAATGTTCTTGTGGACATTACTGGATCCTCTCATCTCCATTGAACACACACACACACCTTGATTGCTAATTCTTACCTGGCTAGGTATTCAGACCAGGTGAAGATGGCAATATTAAATATGGAAAGAATAAGTACTGTTTGTGTGGTTGGAATGTTATTGAATAAATTTATATGGAATGAGATAGAGAAACCCACAAGCTCAAATTTAGTCAATTACATCTACCATCATACATGATAGTGTTCAAAACCACCTTTATTGTATGTATCCGATGAATTTGATAGAAATAACAGTTGATCAAAATTGGAGACCACGGATATGAAATATATGATAAAATAAGGAAATGTACAAATGTACTCAATAGCAGAACCATGTTAAACATGTAGATATCACAATTAACTTGATGTTTTAATATTCAAGAATGTATAAACAGAGCCAATCTAATATAGTATAGCCACTTAAACAGAATTGGAGATAAAATAAGAAAAACAAGTGTTAGATGGAAAAATGTTGGTTGGACAATTACAGTTAGGATTGCTTGAGAAGATATGGAAATGAAAGAACTGATCAAATCACAGACCACTTTGTGTGGAGGGGTGGGGGATACAGATTGTTAGGTCTTTGTTTTTTTTATATGGCCTCCTAGGACATTGAGAATGTTATAACTGATATACAATATCTATATCATTTTGAGAGTATACATTACATGATTATAATGACAGAAAAGATTTATATCTGTCTGCTTTATTAGAAACCAACAAAATATTGTGTCAAACTAAAATTTTGTTTACGTTGTACCAGCATCATTTATCATTCTTGATATGTACTTTTCAAGGGATGTAGAATAAGAAAAACTTACCACATTTGCTTATTCTTTTGTGTGTTTCCATGGTTAATTTGCCATCTTTACTAGAATTTATGCCTAAATGGCTGAAATGGTTGTATGTTTCAAGAATACAGTTGATGATTTCCATGGTCCTACCTATATTCTTAGTTTTTGTTTCTTTATTGCTGATTTTCTTGCCAAATTTGTTATAGCAGTATTTGGTTTAGAAAGAATCCTGAAGACTTGGTCAGAGTTTATATATGAGTATAACATCACTTGCATAAAGTAAAATGCAGAGTTGAATATCTCCAATTCAAGTTTAATGCCACTTTCCTTCATAATGTAATTCATATAGATGATGAGTAACAGTTAAGATAGTGTGCACTTTTATCTTACACTTGATTTGGCACAAATTTAGTGAAGATGGCATATTAAATATGGAACTAGATAAAGAACTTAAATATTGCTGGTAAGGTTGAAAGCTAGCTGAATAAACTTTCTCTCTTAATATGAACTAAGAGAGAAGTCAGCCAAAAAATCAAGTTTAGTAAATTACATCTAGCTGTATACATGATAATGTTCAGGCTAACTTTATCATGTGGATCTGATAGATGGACTCGAAATAAAATAGTTGATCAAAGATCTGACTGCTGGTTTACAATTTAAATATTGATTATAGTTAACTCTTGTATGTAGGCAATTATGTAAGCAATGCTATAATAAACTAATGAAAAGTTCATTCACAACTCTATAGGTATAAAGCTATGATAAGACATTCACTATAGCAAACTGTTCCTGTAGTCCCTATAGTAAGCCATCTGTATATTGATCTATATAATATCCCATTTACTTCATATGACTGTAGTGCTTTTCATATCATCATCATCATCAAATTCCTGCCATGTACCCTCAAGGGGTGTACAGGATAGTACTACATGAAAAATTTACATCATATGACTTGACATATGAAATTTCGCTTTTCATATGACTTGATGATTTCTTGTATGCCTTTTCCAGATATGAGATCTACAAAACTCGTATCAATTCTTATTATATTCTTATACTCTGAAGTGTGTTCATCTCCAAAGTTTCTTTTTGACAGTTTTTTTAGCTGCAGTATGCTTTCATAACTTAACTAGAACACTTAGGAAAATTCCTTTGTAATTCTTACATTATTTGGTTTTCATTTTTATAGGTAGGTACTATGAGAGCTCTACTCCAATCATCCAGAATTGGACTTTCTGACCAGGTCTTTTGAATTATGATAGTGTAACCACTATAAAACATTTATGCCTCTATATTTGAATATTTCTGGTCCAATATCATCTACTTCAGCTGCCTTTCCATATGTCATGTTTTTGATTGAGAATGTTGATATTTCTTCCTGGTTTCATTCCTCTTGAATATTTTATACTACTGAAAAATTAATAAATGAAATCAGAAATGACAGGACACAGTAATTACTCCAAGTATCCAGAATATATACTATCAATTTTTGTCACCTGTTTTATCTCATTCCTTTTACAGTACCTTCGGTATGCTTTTTGTTTTTTTTCTCTTTTCCTTGATTATCTCTTTAACTGCCTCAGTCCACCATCCAGCACAGATTTTTCTGTCCTTGCAAACAACTTTACCACATGCTTCCAAATCAATCAGTTGTTGTACCGTTTAATATTTGTCAATATCATTGTAAATTGTAATAATTATTTTTAATAGAAAACATGTACCAGATACATTTATAGATACTTGCATCTATGACTTACATGTATAGAAACAGAATTTTATTCAAAATCTAAGATATATTTCTTACAATGTAATATGGAGGTCATCAGAGAAACATAATAGTAACTAAATTCAAATCATGAAGCATGTTTACTGGCTCATGTCACGGTTGCATCTGACTTTATAGGATTACACTATTAGAGTTCAGAGTAACAATTTTAAAAGTTGCGTAGATAATAAAATAATAATAATAATCATAATACGTTTCAAAAAAGGTTATGAAGGGTCAAAGCTGTATAACTGAGAGGAGACCTCCATGTAGCTTTTAAAGGAATACAGAGAACTGACCTAATGTCCATTCCTCACCTTCTCAAGGTAAGCTTGGAGAAGAATAACTGGATTCAGGCCAAATAGAGGCTGTCAGGATCAGATTTTCACTTTACTACAAATAGTTGAGAAACCATTAGAATATAACAAAGATCTGTATTTAAGTTTTGTAGATCTGGAAAACGCATATGACAAGGTGCCAAGAGAAAAGTTATTCAAAATGCTACAGTTGTATGGTGTCAGTGGGACATTATATCAAGCAATACTTAGTCTTTATTTGAGCTGTAAGTCAGCAGTTAGAATTGAAGGAAGTACAGGAAGATGGTTTAATGTTAAATCTGGTGTGAGACAGGGATGTACATTATCCCCCCTCTGTTATTCATTATCTATATGGATCACATTATGAAGGAAAGTGGTATTAAACCTGATATCAAAATTGGAGATGTTAATGTTATATTTCTAAATAAATCTAGTACAAGTTTGCAAGATTCTCTGACTAAATTGAATAGCTGTTGTAATAGATTTGATATGAAGGTCAGCAATAACAAGACAAAGACAATGAAAATAGCCAGAAGCATTGAAAATACAGTGGCATAGCTAGAGCTTTTGCCCCCCAGGGCAGTTCCTGACTCTACCGCCCCTCTCAATACACATGAAAAATACTACCAAAAGTCAAAACGACGTATAGGGAGATAAATTAAAACTCTATGTTTATTTTAGTTGTAAGTATAGTTGTTAAACTAATTATTATTAAGTAATAAAAATTACTTTTACATAAATAAAAGAATCATCAAAATAAAATTGTCTCACGTGAAGAGTGCCACCTGGGTTGCCCCCCCCCCCCCCCCCATCTACACCGCTGTGAAAATATCAACTGCATTGTGAATGGAGAACCTATAGAACAAGTAAAACATTTCAGCTACTTAGGCACAATTTTTAGTGAAGAAATAGACAACAGAATCAACAAAGCTGGTATGGTAGGAAGTCAATTGAATAAATTCATATGGAATAATAGACAAATGAGTCGGAACACTAAATTAGCTGTATACAAGACAGTGTTCAAACCAGTTTTAACTTATGGATCTGAGAGCTGGGTCAGAAGTAAAACACTTGACCAAAGACTAGTGACTGCAGATATGAGAGTCCTGAGAAAGGTTGGAGGCGTGAACAGATGGCATCAATGGTAATATCATATTAAAAACGAGGATATTAGGAAAGAACTTGACATTTTCAGCATCCAGGAATGTGTTAGCAGAACTAATCTCAGGTGGTATGGTCACTTAAACAGAATGGGAAAGGAAAGATTTCTTCTTCTTCATGTAGCTTCCTCAGTGAGAGGGTGCAGCACCATGTCCTTCCATTTCTCTCTGTTGGTGGCTTTCCTTTTTGTTTCTGCATAGCCATGTGATCCTGTCCAGGATCTTATATCTTCAAGCCATGTCCTTCGTTTTTTGCCTCTTGATCCTTTTCCCATAATTTTTCCTTCTAAAACTGTTAATATCCTCTGTCCTGCTGAACCTCTCAGTACATGTCCTGCCAATCTCATCTTTCTCTGGATCATTTCCTGTAATAAAAATCTCTATAGGACATCTGTATTTGTCACATGTTCTGTCTATGGGATTTTCAGAGCTCTCCTATAGAAGGAAAGATTAGAAAAACAATTGTTCTCTGCTAGGTTTGCAGGAAGAAGACCAAGATATAGGTGGTTTGATACATTAAAAAATGCCTTAGAAGATAGAAATATAAGATCTGATAATGTTGGAGTCTTCACGGGTAACAGATTGATTTGGAAGAAAATTGTAGATAGAAAGTTAGTAATGATGTAAGTTTTTCATTTACTACTATCATATCCTGTACACCCTTTGAGGGTACATATCAATAATTCGATGGTGATTTACCATCTTCACTAAAAATTGTGCCTAGGTAGCTGAAATGTTTCACTCATTTTATAGGTTCTGCATTCATGATGCAATTTAATATTTTCAATGTTTCTGCCCATTTTCATTGTCTTGCTATTGCTGATTTTCATACCAAATTTTTTCCAACAGTTATTCAATTTATTCAGGGAATCTTGCAGACTTGTTCTGGATTTATTTAAAAGTATGACATCATCTGCATAAAATAAAAAGCTGAGATCTCCAATTTTGATATTATAGTAATATTTGTATTGGGTCTCATTTTAAAATATACCAGTGCTTCAGTCACTTGAAAGTTTGCAGTTGTTTCTTACATTGTTCTTCAAACTACTGTGTAGTTTTTGTATTACTGAGAATGAATAAAGTATTTATTTGCAAATATTTCATTTCACTGCTGCATGTCCATTATACTGTATATGAACGTACAGTTAACACCTGTAACACCTGTTTGAAAAGAATAAAGTTAACTTTATTCTTTTCAAAACTTTAGCAGACTTTCTTTTTAATGGGATACCAAGAGTTAATATTCTTCTTTAGCCTCTTTCCATCCACTGTGGGATAAATAAGGCCTTTCTCTTTAACTTGCCAGTTCTATCTGTGTTTAGCAAATGTCCATCTCATGTCTAACTTTGTGTGGTGTGTGTGTGTGTGTGTGTGTGTGTGTGTGTGTGTGTGTGTGTGTGTGTGTGTGTGTGTGTGTGTGTGTGTGTGTGTGTGTACACATGCATATATGTATGTGTGGTAACCATATCTATATATATACACACACTGCTTGGAAAGAAGTCAATAAAAGAAGTCATCCACTACTGGTATCATTTTCAGTTGACTCCTTGCACCTCCATCTCAGTATGGTATCACTGATTGTTGACCTGGAATGGCCCAATTTGCCAAACAGATAGGCCTGCAATGCGGCATCCTATCACAATATCTCTTTCTAGCTCCATCAGTACCCTTTTTGCATCCATTTCACCTGGACACAGTCGCACTGACTTCGTATTCCTCAAATTTATACTGATTGCAAACATGACTCATTACATGACATGATGCACCTTGCTCATGGGGCAGGGTTGACTTCTTTCCAAGCTTTGTGTGTGTGTGTAAATAAATAAACATACATGTTTATACGCACAATATGGCACAAAAAAAAAAGCTTAACCCCGACACCCATTTACTCCATAACATATATCATTGTAGTTATTCGGTACTTTTTTTGTGGCATACTATATTTTTTTTTGTGATTTATAATGTTATTAATGACTTATATGCTATTTGCAAAAATTTACCATGTGCTTAATAATATAATTAACCTTGTCTGGACCATTTCAGAAGGACACACACACACACTTCTGTTTGTCTTAGCATGGCAGAAGGTGCATCAATTTGTCAGATTGGCCAGTTACTTATATTTTATCTAATCTACTTCAGATTGCACCTCACTTTAAAAAATAAATAATAATAATAGACTGAAGGTCCGCAGTTGGATTAGTTGGATTTGATGTGACTGATGTCAAGTGGGGGGGGGGGGTTAGGTTTTGATTGCATTGTTATTTTGGCTATCTTGAATTTGAATTGTATTTTGTATTATTGTTGTATTGAATTAATTTTAAATGTGCTACTACTTTGTATCATATTGAAAATAGTACAGAAATATCTCAGTGATATAATTTGTGAATTTTTCCTTCATGTACAGCCACCTTTCACTTAAACTAATGAAAAATCCTTGCCCAAATCCTATGGCATGATTATTGTTTGAAAGGAAATATATTACAGCAGAACTTCTAATACAAATGATTCCTTTTGGTTCCTGTGAGTTTTCTGCAGTGAGATTTGACTGCATTTGTTGATTTAATATAATAATTCTGTGCTCAACATCTGTATTAGTAGTATCTATCTACTTAAATAGTAGTTTATTTTTATAATAAAAGAACAAATTCTTTTAAAATAAGTTGGACCACTTCTGAAACATTGTTCATGCCACTGGTATATTCATAACATGAATTTGAAGTCAATCCTTTGCAAAATTTTTTTCTTTAACCTTTTGTCACCACAAACAACATTCACAATCTATATTCATGAGATTGGGACCCACAGCTTATTTGGAGAGCAGAGGTGCTCTCTGCTCAGCCAAGTAGGCTGACTTGATAATTTACACCTGAATTGTATTTAGTGTTATATTTATTACAAATAAATTAATGTTACATAATGCTTTTACTACAATGCATATATTTTTAAATTCTTTTATTACATAGGTAGTTTTCTGTATGGACAGGGCTCTACAAACAGCAGTTGCTTGTACAAAAATTAAACTTCTAAAAGCTGAATGCTTAGCTCTTTTGAATAGATATCAAGAATCCCAAGAAATAGCCAAGTAAGTAGAATTCAGTGAGGTTGTAGCTATAAAAATTGAAATCAATAAATTTATAGGTATTATTTCTGAGAAAATTCTCATGTTACTACCATAACATAAAAATTAGGTCACGACTCTGACAGAGTATGGCTATTGTGATGCTTAAATTAGGTTGAAAATGTCTGTACTGTCATATATCCTGTTCAGTCCCTGAGGGTACATATCAGGAATTTGATGTCCATATTCAGTGAAGGAATAATTTCAACGGATAGTTATTAGTTGCTATTAAGTGCAATTTGCTATTGTGAAATTTTCTTTGCAGTATTGAGTTTGAAAATAATATGGCTGTAATGGATATTGAGTAGGACTTTTTGATAGATTGTTACTGTGCATCATTTCATTACAGCATTGTTTGCTGTGGTGGTCATTTGCATTCAGATACCACTGGCTTTACTTAATAAATAAAACTAGCATATGCTTATTTTTTTATTTTTTTTATTGTTTTGTTCCTTTATTCCACAGTTTCTGAAGTTCATAAAATTCACTACATGTTACTATAGATTGCTGCCTACTTTTAACTTCTTATGTTGAAGATTAATTAACTTCATAGTTACAATAACTGGGATTCATTTCCTATAGTAATGTGAAAGGAACATCTATAAGGGCTTTTCAAATAAAGGAATACTGTCTAGTCTTGTGAGTTTTTATCTCACATAACATGCAAACTGAGAAAAGAATGCATTTTATGGACTTATATTTTAGCAGTTTGTATACATATATTCACCTCATAGTTTGTGTTGCTTTAATTTGAACAAGTTATGTTTCCATCTAAACATGACAGAGTTAGGATTCATTGAGTAAAAAGATCATTATTAAATAGATGTCTTGCTCATGATGATCTTTTCAAAATTTATTTCCTAATGTGAAAGAGGAGTTTGTGTATAATCATCATCAAACTCCTAATATATACCCTCAAGGAGTGTACAGGTTTGTATTGAAAATGTTTATTAGTCATACTTCACAGAGTGAATTTATTTATATTTTTCTCTTTAATTTTTCAACTTTGAATAATCGTACTTATCGATAATACAATTTTATTCTTTCAGTGATATTTTGTTACAAGATTCCATGAATGTGGATGCCTTATACGTTAGAGGATTGTGTTTATATTATGAAGATAATATAGAAAAAGCCTTCAATTATTTCCAAAAAGTGCTCAAATTGGCTCCGGATTATACTAAAGCAAGGGATATATATAAAGTAATGTAAATTCATTTGTTACTCTATTAATTCTTGTAGATAAGCTATTATGTTGGTTAGACATACTTCTAATTTTTTAGGAAATGATAACGTAAACTAAATTATTAATTATAAAAACTTTTAATAGCAGTGTTACATTGCCATCTTTAGGGGATCACAAAACCAAAGACCGGCCACTTCCCTTGGACCTGCCTGGAGTATATCATGTCCTTGCAGTTGCAAACTATCCTACTATGGCCAAACAGGCAGGACCACCATTATCAGGATATTCAAACAGAAGGACTATATCCAGTTCCACCAATACAGCCACTTGTTGACCATGCATTGGACACCCATCACAGAATACACTGGAAGAAGGGCACTTTATTACACTGCAGCAAGTATAAGTACGAAAGATTATTCCTTGAATCAGCCTCAGCACTGAAAAACTTCCCAAACCTCGACAAATTTGGACACATGAGATTTCCCCAAATTTGGGAAGCATACATTCTAAGATCATTAGCCCAATTGCCAAGACAACCCAATTTAGCCTGCTAGGGGACACTGTTCAGGACTCTAAGGACTGATTTCAGTTGCCTTTCTTCAGCCTCATTTTCTTTCATTTAGTGTGAGTGCCTTCTTGCACAAATCATTGTTTTGTGATTCCTGAAGGTAATTCCCGGCAATGTGACATTGCCAAAATATAGGTAGTCATTAAAGTTTTTATAATTAATAATTTAGTTTACATTGTCATTTCCTAAAAAATTAGAAGTATACTTTATTAATATTTTCTTGCATACCTTTTTTTCCATTACCAACAGTAATAAGCTTAATATAAATAATGTACACCAATGTACACTGTATTTGCTGATAAGATAAGTCACATGTAACATATGGCTCCTACCCAGGAAAGGTTCTAAACCTATTGTATAGTACATTAGAACCATGAGTGAGGTAAGGTTTTTTTTTTAATATATTTTTATTAATTATATTTTTTTTTTTGGTATTTTTATTTTTTACATAGTCTAGAAAACAAACATGGAACCTTCTCAAGTTACTTCAGACCTCCAGTAAGTAGAGCAGCAGTGTCACACCAGGCAATAAAATCCATCTCCCACCTAAAGATAATCACAAAAAAAACATGATGGGATTCACCTGCAGCCTGTTCACTGAAGAGCACATATGCTGACCACACCATTATTTAGTAATTTTTGATTATTACCAGCAAATTTTGTTTGCATAACATATGCTTAATGTTAATGATTAGTTCTTTAATGATATCTTCATTTTTCAAATTATCTTGCCCATTGATTTCATCTCTTTACTCAGAAGAGTAAAGAGATGAAATCAGTTTCCATATCTGTGGGCTTGGATTAGATATTTTATTTCTAATCCAACTTCCTGATAAAGAAATTGAACATCAGTTTAAACACCACCTTATATAATTCTGTTTTATAGTGTTTGGGTATGGAGACAGTTTCTCTCTTATTTCATATGAATTTATTCATCTGGCTCCCCACTATACAATCTTTGTTTATGTTGATAAAGTAAGCTTTGCAACCAGTGTAGCTATCAAATAATTGTTTTTATTGATCATTAACAAATAAAATTTGTTCTCCTTAAATTACCCATTCATGATGAACTGGCTGAGTAGAAACTGGAGTTTTTGTCTATCTCATCTTTTAACATTACTTAACATATCAGTCTGTTGAACTTTTCAGCTAATCACACCTCCAAACAGTCTTATAAAACAGATGACGTGTGACACTTCACTGTCTCCTTGTGCCCAAGTTGTTAATTATTGTAATGCTTTCTTTCAGTTTTTATGATAATTTGTAATTTCTTTTGGCACCTTTATGCTTATTCACCATGAAGGTGCCACTTGGTCCTTGGTCAAATCAAACTAGGGTCAACTGTTCTTTGTATGTTTTTATTTGTTAACAACCATTAAAAATAAATAAATAAATGCCAATTTCTTGGGGTTAGTATTTGACCAAAAACTGACTTTTCTATCTCGTACGGCAGTTTCAAAAGTTGCAGATAAAGTTAACATGAAACCTGGAAACCACAATGTTTATATTGATGACATAAATAGATGCTCCCAAATCAATGCAACTGTGTCTGGGTGAAATGGCTGCAAAAAGGGAACTGATGGAGTTTAAAAGAGGCATGATAGAATGCCATGTTGCAGGCCTATCTGTTTGGCAAATTGTTGACAAATTGGGCCATCCAAAGTCAACAATCAATGATACCATACTGAGATGGAAGGGCAGTAGGTCAACTGCAAGTGATAGCCACAGTGGATGACTCACCACACTCACTGAATGTGACTGTAGAGTGCTACGGAGGATATGTAAAAACTGCCATTTGTTGGCCAACATGTTGAATGTGTAGTAACGACATCAGCCATCTTGGTCCTGAAAAACATTGAGGACTGAGGCTCACAATATGCAAGCCCCACCTTACCTAAACCAATATAAAGTGTCATCTGCAGCAGTGAAGAGCATGTACAGTGGGACCTGGAAGCTTGAAAACGTGTTATGGAGCAACATATCACGCTACACCCTTTACTGAGCAGGTGGTGGATGCCCGGTGAATGTCTCAATTGCATTCACATTGACTCTACTCATATATTCTTGAATATTAAAGATGTTAAGTTCCTTAATGTGTTCATTTTCCATATGATTTTGTCATTGATGCATCTCTGATCAACTCTTATTTCTAACCTACCTCTCACACCCATAAGTTAAAATCAGCTTAAGCACTGTCTTATATATTACTAGTTTAGTGTTTTGGCTAATTTGTCTCTTTTATTCCATATAAATTTATTCAACTCGCTTCCCACTATACCGTCTTTGCTTATTCCATTGTCTGTTTCCAAATTTAATTTTCCATTTTCACTGAAATGTATCACATGTTCTGTACACTTTGCATTAAGAATGCAATTCATGTTTTTCATATTCCTGTCTGTTTTCATAGATCTTGTAATTTTGTTGTTCATTTTCATAACAATGTTACTGCCAGTTATTCAATTTAGTTAGTACCAAACACTTAATTTACTTAGGAGTATAACATCTGCATAAAGTCAAGAGAAGTTGAATATATTGAATTTTGATATCACAGTTGGTGCCACTTTCCTTTTGTGATATGATCCCTTGTTTGACACCTGATTTAAATCAAAGCATCTTCCTATGCATGCTTTAATTCTCACTTATAGCAAACTTGTGTGCACCACAAAAATAAGTTATAATGGATAGTTTGTTATAGTAAGTTTTTTAAGCATAGCATTGTACCTGTTACTCCTGTTGTTAAAACTTTTTATTAGTTAGTTATAGCTGCGTATATGTTTGTGTGTGTGTGCATGCATGTGCTATAGTTAGATGGGACTGTGTTGCATAATGAAACCTGTGGAGCAGTCTTGACTAAACATACACACATAACCACAGTAATAAGATTTTTTAATAAGTAAATGTTTCATCCCAAGTATCATAGGAGATCTTCAGTGCAGTTAATCCCAGTATTGTTTTGAATTAACTGTACTGAAGATGTCCTATGATACTTAGAATGAAATATTTACTTATTAAAAATCTTATTACTGTGGTTACGTGTGTATGTTTAGTCAGAGATGACTGCATATGACCCTGTATTATATCCTTCTCATTTATTGCATATAACTATTTTGAACAGCTTTTCTCTTGACACCTTATAATATTCACTTTCCAGATCTGTAAAACTTACATACAGATCCTTGTCATATTTGTGTCATTTCATGACTTTGTCTTAAAGTAAAAACTGATATGGACAAATCTGTATTCAATCTGAACTCAGCTTGTTCTTAAGCTTCTCATTCACCATTTTTCTTAGTATATTCTCAAGGATACTCCCATAAATATTACCTAGAACATTCAGTAAGCAAATACCTCTATAATTCTTTTATCTTTTTAAAGACAAGTACTTTAGTGCTCTGCGTTTTTTAGCCAATGTAAATCTTTTATTCCTCTACATTTGAGCATTTCTGGTGAGATGCCCTCTGTTTCTAAAGTGAAAGACCATCAGAAATCTGATTTGCTTTCCTTTTGAATATTTTTGGCCACTGTTTTGTTCTGCTTATTTCATTTAAATTTTTCAAAGTAATTGCTATCCTGGTTGACTGAATGATTAGTGTACATTTTCTTTAATTAGCAGGCTGCTGATTCAAATCCTGCTGTGGACATGGATGTTTGTAAATGTGTTTGGATGAGAGAGAAATTTGAAATAGTCTGTGCTTCGTTTTTAGAGTAGGATTTCTGTATTAAGTGAAAAAATGGATAAAAAAAATTTTAAAAATGATAAAAAAAAATCCTTAGCTCATTCATGGTGTTAATGTATTATAAGAGTTTCATCCTTTAATGGATGGGAGTTAGAAAAAAAATTACTGTAGACATCTAGATTATTTTTATTTTCATTTTTATGGCATTCTTTCCCACTATTTCCCAAAATTTGGCCACATTCGTGATATTTATCTTCTATATATTCTTATGAAGTTTTCCTATAGCTTGTATTTGGCTACTCTTAAAATACATACTCTACTTTCATTTTTCTCTGATTTCTGCAGATTCAGCTGACTTATTTGCTCGTATTTTTTTATCATTTCCTCTTTTTTCATTATTGCCTCTTTGACTTTTCGAGTCCACCATAAAGTTTGATTTTTCTTTCCTTGGAAAGTATGATAATTGCTTTGAAACATTGTTAAATGAGATGAGCAGTGATTGAACAGTGGTAAAAAATATTCAAGAGAAATGTAATCAAGACTCAAATATTGATACTTCAGATGAAATATTAGACAGGAAATGCTCAAATTCAGAAATATAAAGGCAGTTGATATGGATACACTGCATAATTTTGAGAAAGTATGGTTAGGCGGTTGAATTTTGAATTATTGGAATAGTGCTGTTACAGTATTCATATATGAAAAGAGAAATAAAAGTGAATATGAACAGTATGGGGAGGGGATTTCTTTACAGATTATTGATTTGAAAGGAGAAACTACTGTATGAAGGATTTTTTTTTAGAGAGGGGTGGGGGGGGGAAAAGAGTAACGGCAACAGACTCACAAGGTATACAAGAGTGAGCTAGGAAATAGAGCTGCAATTGCAAATTAGTCACTAAATATTATGTAAAAGAAATGGCATGTATATAGATGTATAGGGTGACTTTGGTTAAAAGGATTTACACATAAAAGATAAATTTGCTTGAATGGTTTTGGTATCAGGAACTTGGAGAAATTGTTGTTCAGTGAAAAGTGGTGGATAATGGATAATGCATGTGGTATGATTTCTTTCTGCAAAACAGGCAAACCGGAGAATTTCTTTTTTCTTTTTTTTTTGATATGTTTCTTGAGCCAGGTGATGGTTGTAGTTTTTTAAGAAGACAGTTAGACAAGCTGCTCCAAAGAACAAATTATCTGTTTTATCAATAGATTCATTCAGATTTGTGAAGAAAGTGGTCAAAAAATTGTGATGGGTCTATGGTATTGTACTCCCTGTGAAGGTTTGTGGGTTAAATAGTTTACCTGATAGGCAGAAAAGAGGAGATATGATAGATAGAAACATAAGTTACTAAGAGATTATTTTATACAATTTTGAAGAAATTTTTCAACATGTTTTTTTATGTTGCTCTCACCCATGAAAGGTTATTTGCAAACCTATAGTACAATTTGTGCCATGGGTAGGCTAAGGATTTTTTTTTTCCTATTTTTATCAATTTTATATTTTTTAAATTTATTTTTTGCATAGTCTGTAAACCCTTCTCTGGAGACCAATCATTTTTGGTCTTTTTCAAGCCACTTCAGGCCTCCAATAAGCAGGATGATGGTCTCACATCAGGCAGTGAAATTCATCTTCCTTCTGATGGGAGAGAACAGTGATTTAACTATGAAAGCTGTGTAAGTACTAGATTTTTTTGCTTGGAGAGTGATGAAGGAGTGGAATGAGTTATAATAGGTGATAATGAATAAGTGCTCAGTGATTGATTTTAGGACAGGTATTGTGTGTGGGGATTTTGTGCAATGAGTTTTTAGAGTCCAAAGGATACCCATATAGTAGTAGTGGTAATTGTAAAATAATAGTATTATATATATATTATGGCACTGTTAAAAAGTTGACATAAATTTAACTTTTTTTCTTCTTTTTTTCCTCTCCTAGAAAGCAAAACTCCTTACAGCCAAGAAGGAAGAAGGAAATGTTGCTTTCAAGAGCGGACAGTTGCAAGAAGCTTATGATGTATACACTAGTGCACTTAAAATTGATCCACAGAATGTGTACACAAATGCAAAGCTTTATTTTAATCGTGCTACTGTGTGCTCCAAAGTAAGATATACTTTTTTTTTTTTTTTTTAGGGTCTCAAAATAATTATCTAGTTTTACAGGCTTGGGTAGGTTTTGTTGAAAATATTGAATAGTAATATTGTTTATAATAGATCATTTATTTGATTGATAGGTTCACAGTAAATATTTCATGTTAGTAACAATACAGGAAGTGAAAAAGTATAGAAGAATCAGTTATTATACTGTATACAACTTACTCTTACCATCATTGCTTATAAATTTTAAGTAATTTTAAGAGTAATTTTAATTTTATTTATTTTTGTTATTTTTTTAATTTTTTTTTTTGTAAATCCTATCCACAAAAAAGGTTGAAAAATCTATTATATATTAATAAATTGGTGTTAGAAGATGATCTAGAACTGTACCCTGTAATAAAGCATGGAATATTTTCAGACCCCTGATAAGCAGGGTCAAATTCTGCTGGTGGTGTAGGATTCCTGATAAATAAAACACTCAAGGACGATACCTGTTTGTTAATAAAATAACATCGAAAATAGCTGAACTAAGTCTCTTAATAAATAAAAGATGCCAACTGAAAATTATACAAATATTTGTCCCAACCATGGACCATTCAGATGAAGTGATAGAAGATTTGTATGAAACATTACAATCCACATTAAATAATTCTAAAGAATTCTACATAATTATAATGGGCAACTTTAATGCCAAGATTGGAATCACAGAAGAAAATAACCTCTTTATTATGAACAGCTTTTTCAAGAAGAAAATTAACTGAAAATGGACATGGAGAAGCCCAAATGAACAAACCTATAATGAAATAGACTTATTCTCTCCAACAAAAGACATATAATAAATAATACTGAAGTGCTCAACAGATTCAGTATAGGAAGTGACCACAGACTAGTAATAGCAGAAGTAAGGATCAACAAAAAATGGAAATGGAATAAGCTCATAAGAAAAAAGTCCAATTTAGTGAATCTACAAAACCTCTATCACAGTAAAAGCTTTTTTTTTTTTTTTATATATAACGAAACCTGTGGTGAATTCATCATTAAAAAACACACGTACTAACCACAGTAATGACTATTTAATTCATAAATATTTCATCCCATGTATCTTGGGACATCATCAGTACAGTAGTTCAAACAGTACTAGGAATAACAAACAATTAGGGCGCATGATTACAATGGAATCTCAGTATGCGTGCAGTAACATGTTATAGAAATAAATTAAATATAACTGTAAAAATAAAAAAAAAATATATATATATAAAGATTATTGTACACAATTTTGTATGACAATTTCCCCTACTTCAGGAATAGTAAGAACTTCATTGCAGTTTAAATTTGATCTGTGTAGTAGGGCTTCAGCACTTTCTTTATATAAACGTTCATATTTATATAAAGATCTGTGTAATCCCAATGGATCCTATGGTTTGGATTTTCAACTCCGTGTTGGGAGAGACCAGATTTCTGCAGTTTGAAAAGACGAATGTGGTCTCGATGTTCTGAGATGCGTGTCTGAGCAGACCTACCTGTCTGACCAAAGTATATTCCTAAAGTATGGGAAATTGTCATACAAAATTGTGTAAAATAATCTTTATATATATATATATATTTTTTTTTTTTTTCCAGTTATCTTTAATTTACTTCTATAACACGTTACTGCACACATATTGAGATTCCATTGTAATCATGCGCCCTAACTGTATGTTATTCCTGGTATTGTTTGAACTACTGTACTGATGATGTCCCAAGATACTTGGGATGAAATATTTACAAATTAAATAGTTATTACTGTGGTTAGTACATGTATTTTTTAGTGACAGTAAAAGCTGTTATAGAGGAATCACTCAAAAATGAACTAACGAAGCCACTACCATCAATGATTCTAATAAAATCTTAACAAAATCTCTCCTGAAATGTGTACTAGAAATAGGGGATGTAAAAAGGCACCAAAGAGAGGAAATACCAAAACAGGAAACTTTAGATCTGATGAAGGAAAGAAGAGATTTGAATGCGAACAATAAAATAGAATATTTGGAAATTTCTAAAACTATACAGAAAAGGAAAAGATGAAATTAGATCATATAATACCAGGAAAATTAAAGAAACAATATTATAAATTAAAAAAAAAAAGCAATATGAAGATGCTAAGCTGAACATTATCAGTTGGAACAAAGGAAATAGCTTTGAACATTTATTTTTCACTTGGTTAGACTAATAATTTTAGTTTAATCCTTTATTCAAGTGTGAGCAAACAAAGTTTGTGCCTGAAAATATCTTCAGGACTGGGGTAAGGTAGTACAACACCGTGCAACTCGTAGCAAAGGTGGAACAAGCTAACATCACTCCTATCTCAATATCTCCCATAATGCAGAACACATCTTCTTGTGGATATGTATAATGTTATGCATTAAGAGAAGGGCCACTACTAGTTTTGACCTTTATTGCGGTCTCTTCAGTGGGAGCCAGAAGTGGAGATACCAGGCAGAAGCAATGGCAAGGTCATCTTCACCTATAGGAGTTGCCAAAAGTTGTGCCACCTTTTTATTAAATTACTCTGGATTTAGGAAAAGATGTTGAAAGTTTATTTTTCACTTGGTTAGACTATAATAAATTTAGTTTTAATCCTTTATCCAAGTGTGAGCAAACAAAGTTTGTGCCTGAAAACATCTTCAGGACTGGGGTAAGGTAGTACAACACCGGGCAACTCTTAGCAAAGGAGACCAAGCTAACATCACTCCTATCTCAATATCTCCCGTAATGCAAAACACATCTCCTTGGGGATATGTATAATGTTATGCATTAAAGGAAGGGCCACTACCCAGACTAGTTTCGACCTTTATTGAGGTCTCTTCAGTGGGAGCCGACCTCGCCATTGCTTCTGCCTGGTATCTCCACTTCTGGGCCTGGCTCCCACTGAAGAGACCTCAATAAAGGTCGAAACTAGTCTGGGTAGTGGCCCTTCCCTTAATGCATAACATTATACATATCCCCAAGGAGATGTGTTTTGCATTACGGGAGATATTGAGATAGGAGTGATGTTAGCTTGGTCTCCCTTGCTAAGAGTTGCCCGGTGTTGTACTACCTTACCCTAGTCCTGAAGATATTTTTAGGTGCAAACTTTGTTTGCTCACAGTTGGATAAAGGATTAAACTAAATTTATTAAAGGAAATAGCTGCTGGAAGAGGAAAACATGGTGAACTCATTAAAAAATAGAGAAGCAATAATCAAAAGAATCAGGAATTTATACTGAACTTTATGAAGACAAGGAACAAGACATTCAAAAATCAACTATGGATAACTCGAGTGAGGACGAATACTATTCCCCCCCCCCCCTGAGATCTTATAAGGTGAAGTAGAAATGGAATTGCAGGAAATGAAGAATAGAAAGGCCCCAGGAGAAGATGGAATTATGGTAGACTTCTTAAAAACTGGGAGAAAGTCCTGTCATCAAACAGATGACCAAACTCTTTAATAAATGCCTAAAACAGAGAAAAATTCCAAAATAATTGGAACAATTCACTCCTAATAATAATTTTTTAAAAGGGCAATAAGGAAGAAATTAAAAACTACAGACCTATAAGCCTACTCCCTACCATATATAAAATCTTCATAAAAATTATAAATAATAGAATAAAATCTAAACTTGAGGGAATGCAATCCTATGAACAAATTTAGGAAGAATTACAATACTTTGGACCATATTCACACATTAAGACAACTGATTGAAAAATCAATTGAATATAAAAAAAAAGCTTATGTCTGCCCTGTATAGATTAAAGCCTTTGATGTTCAGTTAAAAGATCTACAATACTAAAAGCTCTTGAAACTCAGGGAACCGAGAAACCGTATATTGAAACACTAAAACATATTTACAATAATGCAACTTCTGTAATTAAAGTATATAAAAACAGTGAAAAGTTTCCAATACTAAAAGGCAATACAATATCTCCCAAATTATTTATATCTGCATTAGAGGAAGTCTTTAGAAGCCTTGATTGGGAAACAAAAAGAATCGACATAAAGGCTGCATTATCTGAAATTTGCAGATGATGATGTCCTAATAGCAGATAATCTTGAAAATCTGAAAGAAAGTCTAAATCAGCTAAATGAAGCCGCCGGAGTAATTGTATTAAAAATAAATAGAGAAAAAACAAAAATAATGATGAACAAATACATAAACCAAAGAAATGTAAGTTGAAAACCATGAAATAGAACAAGTTGCCTCACATGTATATTTGGACCAGCTGATATCTTTTGAGGACTGCCAAAGAAAAAAGAAAATAGATTGAAGAAGAATTCACCTTGGATGGATAGCTTATAGGAAAATGAGCGACATTCAGAAGTGACATCCCTATGACTCTAAAAAGGAAAGCTTTCGACCAGTGGAGAAACATGGACTTTAACAGAAGCTCTATACAAAAAAGCCGAGAACAGCACAAAATCGAATGGAGAGAAGTATGCTAAAAATAACATTAAGAGATAGGATGACAAATACCTGTATAAGATCTCAAACTGGTTTCACGGATATCGTAAAATGCATTAAACAGGTGAAGTGAAGGTGGGCTGGTCAAATTGAATATATTGGCAGATGCAGTGATGGAAGATTAACTAGAAAAACAACCGAGTGGAGACCAATGGATGGAGCAAGAAGAAGAAGAGGGAGGGATGAACTGGAACAAGTTATGGAGTGATATGGATGGGAGAGGCAGAAAACTGAGTGGCCTGGATAACCATGAAGGAGACCTGTCCAGCAGTGGACAGAACCAAAAGTTTGAAGAAGATAAGCAGGATCATGGCCAACCAGGAGATAAAATTCATGTACAATATTCCTACAATGGAATTTCACTCCATAGCATAGAGTTTTGGAGAATAGAATTGCTATCAAAGCTAGTAATTCTCTTTGAAGCTGAAACTTTGAGTTAAATGAATTTGAATTATATGAACCTGTTCATAAAGTCTGTAGAAAAGAATCAGTTAGTTGCAATAAGAAAGCTGTATGGCAGAACAGTCTGAATTATATTATTATATTAACTTAATAAATAACCAGCTTTTAACTCATAGATGTGTTTTATTTAAAAAAGGTACTAAAGAAACTTATTTTCTGATGAACCAGCCTGTAATAACATGGAAATTAATTACAAAGTCATGATATCCTTACCATACATTGGCAGTGCATCAAGAAAAATAGTCCAAATATTAAAATCAACATCAGAACAGCCTTCAAACCAGTTAATACCTTACAAAATTTCCTACATTCTCCCAAAGACAGTGTTCCATTTTATAAACATCCTGGAGTATGCAACATTCCATGTTCTTGTGGAAAGGTTTATGTAGGTGAAACTGGGGAAGTTTTGAAATCATAAAAAAGAACATGTGAGTGATGTTGAAAATGAAAGAGAAGAAAAAAGCAGACTCGCAGCACATCCTCAAAGAACATCGCTCGGTAAAGTGGCAAGCCTCCTCCTCCATGCTTTACTTAGAAGAGAATTACTTTAATAGATTTTCAGAGAGTATTTGGAGACCATTTGCTCAAAAGTCACACTAAATAGAAGCTAAGGACTGATCCTTCATGACTTTTGGAATTCATTAATTAATATGTGTAGCATTTAAGACCTCTCCTATGCCAACAATCACATACAGAGTTTACACAACAATGTAGATACTGCACATAATAGCCTAATAATATGCATGATTAAACTATCATTCCAGTCTTTTTCAATTTATAGAAATAACTGCTGTTGGGAAATGTTTTTTTTTTTTTTTGTTATTTGTGCTTATGTTAAATAAACTTCCTGAAGATACAGACTGGAACATGTTGGAGAAACATAACAGTTAAAAGATGGTTATTCATTAAGTCTGTAAATCTACTCATAGTGAATTACCTTTTAAAAAAAGTCTGAATTATAATTTATTCTGATCTTTTAAAACAATTTTTTTTGTAGAGGTGACTCAGATGGGAATTGGGGTATATACACACTTTAATAGGATATTTTTTGATAAATAATGAGGACAGTGACATTCATGCAAAAGGAACTTCACATACATTAAGTTTTATATATAAAATCTGTTATTTTGAAATGAGTCTTCAACTTATGCAAAAAAAGCTTCAGCTGATTTTGTACAAGAAACATCCATATTTCCTAAGCAATGAAAATTAACATTTGCATCACGTAAGTGTCATCTTCCTTTATTATTCAGAGTTTAATCATCCAGGTACAGGTGAAAAACTTACATCATTACTAACTTCCTATCTACAATTTTCCTCCAAATCGGTCTGTTACTTGTCAAGATTCCAACATTATCAGATCTTATATTTCTATCTTCTAAGGCACTTTTTACTGTGTCAATTCAACTATATCTTGGTCTTTCTTTGGGTCGTTTTCCTGCCAACCTGGTATTGAACAGTTGTTTTTCTAATCTTTCCTCTCTCATTCTGTTTAAGTGACCATACCACCTGAGATTAGCTCTGCTAACACATTCCTGGATGCTAACAATGTCAAGTTCTTTCCTAATATCCTCATTTTTAATATGATATTGCCATTGATGCCATCTCTTCACACCCCTAATATTTCTCAGGACTCATATCTATGGTCTCTAGTCTTTGGTCAAGTGTTTTATTTCTAACCCAGCTCTCAGAATTGGTTTGAACACTGTCTTATATACAGCTAATTTAGTGTTTTGACTAATTTCTCTCTTCTTCGATATAATTTATTCTCTTGTCTGTTTCCATATTTAATTTACCATCTTCATTAAAAATTGTGCCTAAGTAACTGAAATGTTTTAGTTGTTCTATAGGTTCTTCATTCACAATGCAGTTGATACTTGTAGTTCTTCTGTCTATTTCATTGTCTTTGACTTGTTATTGCTGACCTTCATACCATATCTATTACAACAGTTACTCAATTTAGTCGGGGAATCTTGCAGACTTGTAGTGGATTTATATAGAAGTATAACATCATCCGCATAAAGCAAACAGCTGAGATTAACATTTGCAATTTTGATATCAGGTTTAATACCACTTTCCTTCATAATGTGATCCATCTAAATAATGAATAACAGAGGGGATAATGTACGTCCTTGCCTGGCACCAGATTTAACATTAAACCATCTTCCTGTACTTCTTTCAATTCTAACTGCTGACTTACAGCTCAAATAAAGACTAAGTATTGCTTGATATAATGTCCCACCGACACCATACAACTGTAGTGTTTTGAATAGCTTCTTTTTTTGGCACATTGTCATATGCCTTTTCAGATCTACAAAAAAAACTTAAATACAGATCTTTGTTATATTCCCATGATTTTTCAACTATTTGTCGCATAGTGAAAATCTGATCCTGACAGCCTCTATTTGGCCTGAATCCAGCTTGTTCTTCACCAAGCTTTTCTTCCACAATTCTTCTCAACCGTTTCTGAAGTATACTTTCATAAATCTTACCAAGAACACTTAGTAGAGAAATACCTCTGTAATTCTCACATTCAGTTTTATTTCCCTTTTTATATATTGGTACTATGAGCTCTATTCCAATCATCAGGAATTCATCCCTCTGTCCAAGCCTTCTGAACTATGCAGTTCAGCCACTGTAAGACTTTTATACCTCCATACTTGAGCATTTCTGGTCGAATATCATCTACTCCTGTTGCCTTTCCACATTTCTGGCCTTTGATGGCTTTTTCTGCTTAAAGTATGGATATGTATTCCTGACTGCATGCCTGTTGAGTGTTTTTTACCACTATGCTATTAGTGCTTGTTTTATTTAGCAATTTTTCGAAGTAATTACTCAATACTTCAAGGATATCTTTTTCTCCAGTTTTCATGTCACCTTTATCATCTCTAATTCCTTCTACAGCACTCTTTCCTACATTTCTGAGCTTCAACAACCTCCAGAATATCTTGCCACCTTCCTGATATTTATTTTCCATGTTTTTACCAAAGTCTTCCCCTTCTTTAGTGCTGTAATAACACATTTTGTAGACATTTCATCTGCTTAAATATGCAACTTTATTGGTCTACTTGAAAAAAATAAAAAAGTTTGTTACTTAAATGTGTACCAGTGTATTGTATCAGCCAAACTGCTGACAAAATGTTGAATGTTATCCATCATCTGCTACTGTCCACAATAATAGCATGTTCTGTCATTGGTTTATAATTAGTATTTGTATAGACATGAAGATAAGTAGATCTCCTATTGGTGAGTCTGTGTAGCTGTAGCATTTTGTCAGTAGGTAGTACATGCATATTAAAAAATTGGGTATTTGAATAATTAATAGAACATTGCAAATATTCATTTCAAATCATTTCTTTGTTTTACAAATTCTCTATAGTGTGAACTAACTTTAGTACTAGAATTACTGATGTTTATTTCCCTCCCACCTATTATGCGTGTTCTTTATTCCTATATTTCTCTTCATCTGCAACATAATTTTTTTGTCATTCAAAAAAAAAACAAAAAAAAACACTTTTTTATGTTAATGTAGAATTTTTGTTTATATGCCAATATTTAGATAAATAAGCTCAATCAAGCAGTTGAAGACTGTTCTGCAGCCATTTCATTAGATGAGAATTATGTCAAAGCTTATCTCCGAAGAGCGAAATGGTAAGATTTTATGCAAAGTAATATTTTGCAAATTTATTTGATAGTGGTCAAATGTCATATGATTTATAAGAATGCGTGGATTTTACTTTTTTCCCTTTAATTTTAAAAGCAGTCTTCTAAATCTCATGTACGTAAGAAATAATTGTGCTACAAGTTTGAAATAATATATTGAGCATTCTTCTTACTTCTGAAAAGAGTTGGTTTCTCTGGAATTCAGAAGTAAGAAGAATGCTCAATAGTCTTAATGAGCATTCTTCTTAATGCATCAAGAATCTTAATGAGAATTCATAGGAACATATCCTATGAATTCCCTTAAGAATTCATAGGATATGTTCCAGTTGTATTAGACATACTTTATGCACATCTTTTTAATTTTAATATTTGAAGAATAAAAGAAATCCTCTAATACTTTTCTGTTTCCCAAAGGGAATGAACAGAGCTCTATTAACTTGGAATTTAGGGGAGAGGAATCAGTTTCTTAGATTTCCAAAAGCTGAGCCCATGGTAATAGATTATTGTTCAGTCATCGTGGTGAGAATATGGCAGATATCTGCTGCCATCTCAGAAATATTATTATGGAAGAAGTGAGTTTGAAAACAAGAACATAATCTTAAAGACTGAGTAACAAAATCTGAAGAAAGCGTCAACTCATCTAGAGAAGCAGGCGGCAAATTTGTCTGCAAAGATGGAAAAATGAAAACTCCTTGGTGGGTACAGGATGTTAAAGATGCAGCCTCTGTAAAGGAGAAGAAGGTTTTGGGTTAGTTGGTTTGCATATATTCCAAGAGAAAAATGTGGAAAAGTTATTAAGTGTATAAATATAGTTGAGCAAAAGCCATAGAGATTTATTTCAGAAAAATATATTGTGAAAGTGGCAAATGCTTTTAAAGCTTCTGAGGACGTTTAGAAGTGGATCACAGAAGCAGTTTAAGATCAAAATTGTGATATAAAGTCTGTATATATCTGGGTTTCTGATGCATATTGCTACCTTAAAACCTACTTGGAGGAAATTCTAACTTGACCTGAAGTGGTTGATTATTTTCATCGTGAAATATCCTGCCCTGCTTATTGGAGTTGTGTTTTTCATCTCTAGAGTAGGTTGTCTGTTTTATGTCTCCTCGATTTCTTCATACATGTAGCATGGATGATAATATCACTATGCACATTCTCCACACCATAATTGATTATGGTGCAGAGAATGTATGCCAGTACATGCTCTGTTCAAGGGTGCAGCTATAAAGCAATTTCTGCATGCCTGACACTTGATAGTATACATTACCAACTTGTTGATAACACTTCAGGAGGCTTTGCAAATACTCCTAATACTGCTGCTGCTTATATTAGGTTGTGTCAGGAAGAAGTCTTAGTATCAACTTGCAGAGAGCAATGTCAATTCCACGTTTGGAGCCTGAACTTTCCCTCTGTGGGAGTCGTGACCACAAGTCATTGGTCCTGCATGTCCCTGCTCTATAAATTTTCCCAATATATCACTACCAGGAAGGTCAGCACAAAAATTATAATTTTATTGTGAAAAAATGGTATTAAAAAATCTCTTTCAAAAACCAATGAAAACCTCAAAATTTTCAAAATGACAACAAAACAAAATGCTCTAAAAATCCAACAAAACAAAATTGCATGTATAAAAAAAGCTTCCACATCAACTTCACCAACATCTGGGATCTCAATACTAAGATCAGTGACATGTGTCACCACTTATGGATACCCAAACCTGATCTGTTATTCATCACCAAACTTCAACTGACAGCAATTATGACTACAGCTCACCTCAACCTTCCACATCATGCATGATTCCTTCCATAAGAAGGTCAAAGCATGTCCCATTTTGTTGCCATCGTTTGCTTTCACTCTCCTAATTTTTATGACTACTGACCATTTTGATTATCTCTGAAAGTTGATCATATAGTCTAATTACCCAAACAGATAATCTTCCTTGAAGAGTTTAAAAGTCCATAATATAAACTGACTTCCCTTCTTGTAACCTCACAAACCATGCTGAGAGAGAACTTGATTTGTTTGATATCACTAATGATCTAACATAAATCATTCACCAACCTACCAGAATACAAGATAATTCTCCCAACACCTTGGCACTTTCCTCAACCAGCATGTGTTTTCTTTCTAAGAGTTTGTCTTAGAAAGATGAGACATGAATTGTCATTCGCTCTAAGCCTTGTATTGTATAGCACTATAACACAACCAATTGTGGTGACTCTGGATTTCTATATTTATTTCCATATTCTGATTATTGCTTTGGTTTCCCTGATCCAAAGCCTGGTGCTGTGGCAAACAAATTTGCCACAGCAATCCAAGCTAAAGACATATTCTCAACAGCTGAAGTTAAAAACCCAGATTTTCACTCAGCTTACACTACAGCTTGTAACATCTTTAAAAAAAAAAAGAAAGAAAAAATTAAAAAAATGGCGGTCAAGCATTCTGTTTCCTTGCCATGAGTTGTTGAGCACAATTTCTGCCTACCTATGCATGTTTCTACCCTCTCTTTCTCACACACACATCCTAATGATAGTGGTATCCTAAAGATCAGATTAATGTACAGAACTCTCCTTCAATTCTATGAACTAACCCGAGTTCATAGAATCAGCAATCCTTAAAGGCTATCAAAAGTGAGAGGGAGTGAAGTAGGATCTTTCTTGCAAGTAATAAGAAAATACTGTTTTAATAGTGAAATTCAAAGTCACCTTGAGAATAATGGGAAGATCCATGTTTAAGACATCAGTTATAGTAGTTCTTTTTTCCGTTATCTTGGTATCAAACACCTGTTTTGCTAATCTTTCCTCTCCCATTCTGTTTAAATGACCACACCAACTTAGATTAGCTATGCTCACACATTTTTGAATGTTAGCAATATCAGATTCCTTCCCAATATCTTCTTTTTTTTAATGATTCTGCCATTGATGCCATCTCGTCACTCCTCTAATTTTTCTCATAACTTATTGTGTGGTCTCTAGCTTTGGTCCAGTACTTTATTTCTAACCCATCTATCAGATGCATAACTTAAAGCTGGTTTGAGCACCAAATCTTGCATACCATTAGGTCAGTGTTTTGGATAGTTTCTCTTTTATTCCATATAAATTTATTCAGCTGGCTCGGTTACCTCCTAAAAACTTCAGAAACATCACTTCAAATTCCTGATACGTACTTTCAAGGGATGTGCAGGATAATATTACTTCACTCACCTAATATTTCTCAAAATTCTTATATCTGTGGTTTCCATTCTTTGATCAGTTGTTTTATTTCTAACCCAGATTTCAGATCCATAAGTGAAAATTGGTTTGAACACTCTTGTACACAGCTAGTTTAGTCTGTTGACTAATAAGAGAGAAATTGGTGTATGTTTACTTATTTTCTCTGTTCAGCATTGAGCTATTTTCCAGTATGCTTGTCTGTTGTTGAAACTTTTTATTGAGTGCCACAAACTCACAATTGAGATCTGAGTTGATAAGTGACACAAGTTCATCTCCTGTGATTTTAGTAAAATGCTACAATTCTAAACAAGTATTGGTGTATGATAATAGATTTCAGGAAAGACTATTATGGTTAACATCAACAATTTATTATTATTATTATTAAGAGAAATCTCCAATTAGGCAGGAACTCACATAGAGGGAGGCCATACTATTCACATCAATTGTCATACCTGGTCTTGAATTCATTCATGCTACTTGCACAACATCCAAATGCAATCCATTCCAATCACATACAATTCTGTAAGAGAAAAATCTAGCCCTGATCTCTTCTTGACATCATTCATTCTCAACTTCCCAGGATGCCCTTGCATCCTTTCCCCAACTTCCATAAAATGAAGAATTCCATTTACTGAATTCTGTATAACCCTTTCAGAAGTTTATAACTCTCAATGATATCACCCCTAGTCTGCAGCCTACAAATAGCAGGAGACCAGACCTGCATGAAATAGTCCAAGTGAAGTCTGATCAAGGCCTTTTAAAGAGGCAAAATGACTTTCTTATCTTTACATGTCAAGGTTTGTTGCAGCATTGCAATTATCCTCTGAATTATTGATTCAGAGATTCACACAGAAAATGTCCTAGTAAATCACATTCAGATGATGGATATTTTTCTGACTTAGAATTATGTATCTGTGCTTCAACATTTGGTAACATAGGTGTATTATAAAAGAAATGTTGTAATTTTGTTTTAAGATAAACTGATAAAATTGATTTTTTTTTGCTACAACAAAAACCAATTTTAATGTTGAATGTATAGTCAAGTCATCATTCTTTCTTTAATTTCATTCTATGTAGCTTCCATTTATCATCATCATCAAATTCCTGATATGTATCGTCAGGGGCGGGGGTTGTACAGGCTAATTATGATAGTACTACATGAAAAAGTTACACAATTACTAACTTCCAATCAACAATCTCCCTCCAAATTAATCTGTTATCTGCAGTCTCCAACATTATCGGGTCTTATATTTCTGTCTTTTAAGGCGCTTTTTACTCTATCAATATCAATACAGGTTTGTTTCAGCATTGCCATTATTCTCTGAGTAGTATTTACAATTTTTGCTATATGCCCCTTGAACTTTAACTGCCTGTCTGCTAAAACTCCAAGATCCTACCCTCATCAGTTTCTTCAAGCATAATCACACCAAAAGTGTGAGACCTTAATTTATTAACATTGAAATGACAGCCTTTTTCACATGCCCAAAATTCCAGCTTATTCAAATCATTCTGCAAGTACTGCATATCAGCAGTACTCCTGATCACCCTACCTATCTTTGCATCATCATCAGGAAATAGCTGTGTGGTGCATGTCCTTCGTGGTGCATTGCCTAATCCTTCGCAATATCATTAATGTACAGATTGAATAACAGCGAACCAGGGACTGATCCTTGATGCAACACCACTGGTTACCTTGAATTTTGTGAATTCACACTCCCCATATATGATTTTTTTGATATGTCAGTCAGCCATCCTCTTATCCATGCCAATAGTTTATAATTAAATTCCATATTCTCCAATTTATGCAACAGTCTTCCATGCTGTATTCTGTCAAAAGCCTTAGCAAAATCTAAAAGTATCATAGTTTATCCATTCCCCTTGTCTAACTCAGTGGTAACATTATTATAGAATATGAGCAAGTTGCTAAAACATGACCTTCCTTTAGTAAACACATGCTGCTCCTTGCAAAGTAAAGATTTTCTGTCAACTTATTTCTGAGAGTGAGCCCTAACCAACTTTTCCAAAATCTTCACCAACGCTCCTGAGATACTGATTGTCAATAGTTGGATACGTTGGTCTTTACACCACCACCCTTGTGCAATGGAATTACCATACATTCCTTCCACTCCTGCAGAATCTTCCCTATTCTGAGACTCAAATTATATAGCATAGCCTGTTTAAAGGAAATAGCCAGTTCAGCTGAACACTCTTTTAGTACCTGTGCTGATATCCCATCAGTTCCTATTGCTGAATTCTTATTCAGTTTGTGCAACAGCTCTAGTACTTCCTCCTCATATGGAGCACAGGTAGCAGTGAGTTCAATGTTGCATATACCAGGTTGATAGCTTTTAGCAAAATGGCTGCTTATTGGTTTCGATCATTTCTGCATTCAGTAGAGTTATTCTTTCAAATTCATTCTTTCTTTTACTTGCAGCATAATGATAGAATTCTTTTCAGTTGTCTTTAACTTGCAGAGCTGGTTTCTTTTCATACTCGAAATTAGCTTCCCATATGACACTTGTAATTTTTCTGGCCTGCTGCTTATAATTATCATAACTGACATCATCCTTATGCATACGATGTTCTTTCCACATCATCTTTTTCTTGCAAATCTCTTGCTTAATTAGATTACACATCCATTTCGTTCCTACTCTATTTATTCTTCAAAAAACTCTAGGGTCACATTCTGATATAGCATCATTTAAGTATTTTTTAAACACTTCCCATGCACTGTCGATATCTTTCCCATCTAATAATTGATACTATGGTACAGAACCCAGCATACTCCTCAGGTCGTCATAATTTCCTGCTTTGTAGTTCAGCATGTATCCTTTTCTGAGTGGAACATTAATAAACTTAGCCACTGCCCAAGTGAGTATCACATGATCACTGTCACCAACTGGAAGCAGAATAGTTAAGTCTTTAACTGAAACTCCCCTCTGACACTATAATCAGATCTAATACTCTTTGACCACGAGTTTCTTCTGTCACTTGCTGATGGAGGAAGTTGTCTCACAACAGCTCAATAAACTCAATTTCATTTTTCTCATGCAATTTCTTAGCTCCACAGTCAATGTTCAGATAATTAAAGTCCCTCATTATGATTACTCTTTTCACACCCATCGTATTTGGTGAGGCATTTCTTCCCTCACTAGCAACCAATTCACCAGAAGGCTTCAAACTCAGTTTGCATGAATTTCGGTCATGAGTCTCAACTCTAACTGGATTCAAGACGTTAGCAGCATGTCCCTCCCCACCCCATCTCCTTTTTATCCATCCTAAAAAAACTGTACCTTTGCACTCAATACCAGTTAGTATATCTACCTCTGATAGCTTGGTCTCACTAATGCCTACAATATGAGGTCCCAATATATTAATCAAGGCAACAAAATCTATGCCTAGTATTTATGTATAGACATAATAAATTACCTGCATGCTTTTGTGTATACACTTGTCTGTGGTCTACGTGACAGGGTCGACAACTTGCAGATCTCTGTTCTTATCTAGCTCCTTACTTATGCAGACATTGTTACACATGCTTGATAGGTCCAAACTTGACAAACGCAGAATCATTCTCTCTTCATAATAATGACCATTCCCATCATTAACACAGTTTTCTAACACTGTTGCTCTTACACACAGATTCTCATGATTCCTCCCATCAGAATTCAGTTTCTCTGACTTACAAAAAAAAAAAAAAAAGTTTTATTGTTAGCAACAATATTTAAATATATAATCTGAGGGTTTTATCTCATTGATTACAGTTTAAAATAGCTTGCCCTATCTTTTGAAATATTCTATATCATCCCTAAAGTCCTACTTGAATTAGTTAAACAATAACTAATTCAACTTTGAAGATCATCCCTGGAAGTTGAATAATGGTGTGGTTAGTAGGGGTGTGAGAACTAGATTTTTTGCTTGGAGAGTTGTGGGAGTGGGTTACCAGAGTCAGTTGTGAGTGCTTTGTCTGTTAATGGGTTCAAGGAGAGGTATGATAGATTGTGTGGATAGGCTGGGTCTCCTGCGATGAGTCTTCAGACTCCATGGAGGTGCCCATATAATAATAATAATAATAATAACAACAACGAAGATTCACTACGGCAAGCAGCCTTTTCATTAAATGAATTAGCAAAAACATGCAATATGAAAATCTCGATTTCCAAAACCAAAGTCATGGCATTTAAACGCTGAGACCCAATTAGAAACAAAATTTGCATCCACAATGATATTATAGAACAAGCTAATACATTCAAATGTCTAGGCTACCACTTATCTTATGAAGGAGAGAAAGACATGCAACATAAAATAACTAATTATATAGGAATAACAAAAACTATCAATCAGATATTCAATCCAAATTTAATAAGCAAGAAAACAAGAATAAGAATCCATAACTCAATAGCAAGATCTATCCTAACATATGGTTCAGAAGCCTTGACCATAACTCAAGCAGGCAGAAAAAAGACTGGTAAGCTCTGAAATGAGATTCATATGCAAAACAGCTGGATAAAATAGACATGACTTCAAAAGAAATAGCAATAAAGGAACTTGAAGTGATATTTTTAGACTACGTCGATCTTTATAGAGTGAGATGGAGAACAACATACAGAAAGAATGAGTGAAGGAAGACTCCCCAGAGAGAGAGATATAGAGATATTGACCTCAAGGGAGAAGAAATAGAGGATGGCCTTTGAAAAGATAGGAAGAGATCCATAACAGGCAACTACACCTATTACTGGTAAGGAAGATGTATTCTTGTTTAATGACCATTGTTGCCATATCCAAATAATATCTAGTCTACTGATAAAAATTGATATAAGCCCTATGCCTGTCCTACCTTTTAATGGAAATATTAATTTCCTCTCAAGGCACAGGATAATGGTTTGATGTTAAATCTGGTGCAAGAAAAGGATGTACATCATCTCTGCTGTTATTCATCATCTATATGAATTGCATTTATGAAGGAAAGTGGCATTAAGCCTGATATCAAAATTGAAAATGTTAATCTGAGCTCTTTGCTTTAGGCAAATGATGTTATACTTCTAAATAAATCCAGTACAAGTCTAAAAGACTCCCTGACTAAATTGAATAACTGTTGTAATAAATTTTATATGAAAATCAGCAATACAAAGATAATGAAAATAGGCAGAAACATTGAAAATATCAACTGCATCATGAATGGAGAATCTATAGAACAATAAAATGTTTCGGCTGTTTAGGCACGATTTTAGTGAAGAAGGCAAATTAAATAAGGAAATGGACAACAGAATTGACAAAGCTGGTATGAGAGAAGTCAACTGAATAAATGTATATGGAATAAGAGAGAAATTTCTTAAAACACTAAGCTAGCTGTATACAATACAGTGCTCAAACTAATTTTAACCTTATGGATATGGGAGCTGGGTTAGAAATGAAGAATTTCACTAAAGACTGGAGACCACACAAATATGAGAGTTCTGAAAAAGATGATTGAAGTGAATAGATGGCATTGATGGCGGTATCATATTTAAAATGAGGATATTAAGAGAGAACTTGACATTGTTAGCATTCACAGATGTTTTAGCAGACTAACTCAGGTGATATGGTTACTTAAACAGACTGGGAAAGAAAAGATTAGCAAATTGAGTGTTCTTTTCCAGGTTGGCAGGAAAAGATCCAGAGGAAGACCAAGATCTAGGTGAATTGATACAGTAAAGAGTACCTTAGAAGACAGAAATGTAAGTTCTGATAATATTAGTCTTGATAAATATCAGATTAATTTGGAGGAGAATTACTGATCAGAAGTACTGATGTAATTTGTTCATGTTGCGTTATCATAATATCCTGTACACCTCCTAAGGGTATGTCAGGAATTTGATGATGAATAATTTCCATTTTGGTAGGCAAGTGGGGGGTATGGTTATCTTCCCAACCATGGAAATCTTTTCCATTTAATATTAGAGGTAGAGATTCATATCGATGTAGAAGGATTAAAACTTAACTGTCTGATTTATGAAAACTTATCTTTATATTTAAGATCTTTATATTTAAGATTCTTCTTATTTGTCCCTTTTAGCTATATGGATTTGGAAATGTTTGAAGAAGCTGTTGCTGACTATGAAATTGTGTTCAAAAAGGAAAAGACACATGGTAGTTATTATTTTTGTAATTAAGCACCATTTATAAGTTGAATCAATATTACTAAAGTTTTGCATGATAATGTTTTTTTAATTATTTAAATTAAGGGGATATTAAATCCCACATTGTTTCAAAACTGAATAAGAAACTCAAAGATCGGAATCAAAGAGTTTCATGCCGAATATAGTAAACTATAAAAGTATCGGCAGATACTAGCATAAGCTAAAACATGTAGTACAAACTAGGGCAACTCATAGGAGATCCACATCTCCTAGGAGATGTTTTTTTACATTATGGGAAATACTAAGAATAGTGATCAGAGCTTTACCCACCTTTGCTACGAGTAGCCCTAGTTTGTACTACGTGCTTTTGCTTGCGCTAGTATCTGCCAATACTTTTATAGTTTACTATATTCGGCATGAAACTCTTTGATTTCGATCTTTGAGTTTCTTATTTGGTTTTGAAACAATGTGGGATTTAATATCCCCTTAATTTAAATAATGTTACATCACCAAAATGAAGCCTATTAGCTCTTTATTTAAGTAATGTTTTTTAAGTTGGTTATATTCTTACATGATATGCTTTTAATTCAGATTGTAGTTTTTAACTACTGAGAAGTATTACTTCATTGTTTGTAAGTTTAAAAAATAATCTTAACTTTGAAAAAATGGATTGTTAATTTTAGCATTCTAGTTTTCAAAACTTCCCACATTTTACATTAATCAGAAATTATTGTACATCAATATATTTGGATGTAGCATGGCATCTAGGTATTAACAATTAATGGCTTAATGATATGACATTGCTACAATTTTCTCAAAACTGGTTCCATTATTTTAACAAGTACTGACTTTAATCATTTGGGGATTGAGAAATGCCATGCACAAACCTTCACTGAATCTATATTCTTCATGGATGTTTCAATTCTATCATTGTGGAGTAGCAGTTATTCTTCCAAGTATAACTTAGAAAGAAACAAAAAAAAGTATACTGTCATTATGCGCACATATAGAGATGTTAAGCTACTAGTAACTTGCAATTTTCTTTGAAGTCTAGCCAGTCATATGATGTATATGGTTGTGGTTAGGGATAAAAAAACTTGTACGAATATTTTGCATTAAAATGAAAAGTTTCCTGAAGTTTCTGGTGTAGAATCCTGTAATAATCAAAAATTAAATTCTTCTAGTAATGCATTTTTCTGATTATGTATAAGTGCTGGCATAAGTTTCTCACTGACTTGCTTATCTTAAAACTGCATGACTTTGTACACTTGTCACATTGTGTTTGTCTCCAGTTCATTGATTATATTTTTCTTGTGACAAGTATTTTACATTTAGTTACAGCCACTAGTTACATTCATAACAATGTAATAACCTATTGTTCCTATGGAAACATTCTTATTTTTTCTTGTAGCGTGGTTTTTAGGGCTGATAATTCCCAATTTTTGTCCATAGTAATGAAAGGAGTTGGCTTCCTTATAGAATTCTTACAATATTCCTCTGCCTTCTATTTGTTTGATTTTATTTATTTTTTTTTATAAGACTCAATGATGTTTCCTGTCACCAGTTTATACATTGAATAATTCAAAGAAGTTCTGTAATGAGCTATTTTAAATCACATATGTGGTGCCATTACTGGATGATGTGTTCACTGTTTGGAAATATAGTCTAAAAGATGGTATTTGCTAGTTTCCTTAACAACTGTTCACCTTAAAGTTAAGCTTACTCTGGGTATTGAAAAGGATAACAAACTACTGTTTTTGAATGTTTTAATCAAATCTCAGAACCTCTGACTCTGTGGTTTGTTTTCCTGTAGTTGCTCCAGTTTTAAAACAGTTTTGTATACTGCTAGTTAATCATATTGCTAATTTCTCTCTTATTCTGTATAAATTTATTCAACACTCTCCCCACCATATATTAGCTTTGCTTATTCTGTTATGTATTTTCATATTTATTTGCCATCTGTGTTAAAAAAATTATGCCTAAATACCTTAAATGTATATATTCTATGCATTTCTGTTGAGAATGCATTTGATGTTTTCCACGTTGATTTATTTCACCCTTTGTGTTGCTGGTTCATATCTTTTTCATATTTTTAATAGTTTTATATAAAGATTCTTGAAGACTTGTGGTACGTTTATTTATTTAGAAGTACAGCACCATCTGCATAAAGAACAGGGTCATGTTTATTATCTCCAATTTTGATACCAGGTGTACTGCCACTTACCTTCACTCTTGTCTTAACCTGATTTTGCATCAAACATCTTCCTATACATTCTTCAATTTTTAAATGTTTTTATTTTCTTTGACTCAGTCACATTGTCATCCTGTAAAAATAAAACTCATGCCATTAAATCTATTATTTATCAATACTTATTCACTTTGCTCTGCTGATGGATTACTAACACAATAAAACTTTCTGTTGTTGTTTAATGGCGTTTCATTAATAGTTCTCTGAGAGTTTTTTCTATCATTATTCTCTGAGGAAGTTGGCAACTGTATCATATTCTAATATGTCAAAGATGTCTCTGATGAATCTTAAAATTATTTAAATCTATTGTTCCTAGAGTTTCTTTTTGCCAAATTAATAAACTTTCTCCTTTTGCCTATCCTTGTGGCTGTCACATCCTTCATATGGCCAAACAAGCAGTTTGTCCTGATGAACATCTAGTCTATATTATTATTATTGCACAGGTACCTCCTTGGAGTCCAAAGACCCATTGTGGGAAACACAAACTACTCATCCAATATCTAGTGCACTTCTCCTTGAACTCTGATAGACAAAATACTCACTCTGGCAACCAATCCTACTTATTCACTGTTCTCCAAGTGAAAAATGTAGTCCTCACATCCTTGCTAACCATGCTCTTACTCAAATTCCAGATATTCCCCCTCCCATCTAGCCAAGTGCTAGAATATTTCTTCTACATTAATCCTATAAAAACATTTTAGTAACTTAAATGCTTCTCTTTCCTTCTTTTCTGCCTGTACTTTTCCAAGCACAAATCATTGCTATGTTGTTAGGGTCTGCAGACCACTCACCTTCTTGGCTGCTCACTTCTGGATCTCTCCATCACTTTCTTGTCCCCAAAAAAAAAACCAGGTGACCAGACCTGAGCATGGTAACTTGGATGTGGCTGTATTAAGACGTTATAAAGATGAATGGTAACCTGCTTATCCCTGCTCATCAGTATGTTCTTCACTAAGTAATCATATGAGCTAACTTTACTACTATAGCAATATGCCCTCTGAACTTAACCCAAAATGCATAACTTCACACTTTTCCACATTAAACTGGTACACATTATTCTTTTCCCATACTGTCACTTATTTAAATCATCCTGCAAGCTCCCCATTGTCTTGATTACATATTATACTACCCAGTTTTGCATCATCAGGAAACAACTGAATATTTCCAATTAATTCATTTCCTATGTCATTTATGTACAAATTAATGGTCCAAGCACCTTGCTTCACACTCATAGTTGCCCTCTTTCTCCTAGATTCTGCTCCTCCTCCTTATATTACTCTTTAGTATTTGTCCATCAATGACTCATATCCATATCACCAGGTTCTTATCCATTCTCATTTGTTCCCATTTCATGAAAGAGTTCCATGTGGTACTCAGATACCTCTGTAAAAGCCAGTAGTATTCTTCTAACCATTCCATTTATCCACCTCTCATCCTTCACTCTGTTATATTAGACTGGATTATCTGTACTTGCCAAACATGCTTTCTTCTTTGGAAAAATACGAGATTCTTTTTTGGAAAAAGAGGAAAGTTCTACATAAAAGACATTTTTTTTAAGAAGCAGTAATATTAAAACTGTGAAACTTGTATCATTTGAATAGATTCAATGGGTTTAAGTTATCTCCTTCAAGGAAAATCAGTTTTCAAACACTCGCTAGCTAATTTTTATATAAAAATATTGAATTTTTATGCCAGTTTTCTCCTATCCTACTTCACTTTATTCATATATGGTTGACACATTCTCATTGTGCAGTGTACCTTGTTTAATTTTGAATTCATGATTGAAGATGCCTTTGATACTCAACATAAAATTTTAAGCATTTAAAACTTTAATGTAATTGTTCACTTGTATTTTATTTATGTATCAAATGTCAAATTGTTCTTGAAAAATCTTGTAGCTTCTGGAAATGCTATATATGTACAAATGCCAAATGTTAGTTCAGATTTCATTAGATATCATAAGTGCACATATACGCTTGAAAATATTTTACTTTCCATTTACTTGCTAGTTAATTTTTATATAAAAGTATCATTGAATTTTTATGCCAGTTGTCTCCTATCCTACTTCACTTTATTCATATGTGGTTGAAAACATTTAAGTAACTTAGAAAGCAGGACATGGCAACTTTTGCATACAGAAAGTGTCCATAGGAAACTCTGATATCTTTATTTTTAAAAAAAAAAAAAAAAAAAGTGCACCAACCAAATATTCACAGATAAGTATTTGGTTGGTGCACTGTTCAGATCATAAGAAAGGAATTATTCTAGGCATAGTATTTTATAATGCTCTGGAAATATTCAAGATGTGAACTGTTAGTACCTAATAAAACAATATCCTTTACTTAATTCCCTTCTTCATGGTCTGTTTACATTATGATTTATTTCAAGTATGAAAAATTGTTAACAGTGCTTTCTGCTTATTTACTTGATTTCCAAAATTGTTTTAGAAATGAACTAGTCCTATGTACAGTGCACTAAATTGAAGGACAATATATGTGATGTAATTCAGCATTAAACAGCATGTTTGAAATAGTACACATCTTACTGCAAAGATACTAAAACTGAAACCTTTTGTCTGGCAACATCCAAAATGATGGAGTGGATGAAACAATTTCTTTAACAGAATGGCTAGAAATGTCTTTTGTTATGTGTTCTTCTGTCATATTCAGTATAAGCAGTTAACTGTGTATAATTTTTACTCTTGTAAGGTGATGATGAATAGCATACTAGTATTTAATGAGATCTTTCTGTTTATTGCAAAAAAATATACAGCAAAACCCTGTTTTTACGTTCCTGCGATTTACGTCATTTTCTGTTGGTTCTGTCTTAAGACCTATTCTTACGATATATCGTTTTCCCACCATTAACAACTTGATGTGGACATTATTTCCCGTGATTTGCGTTTTTCTCTCAGGTGACAATGCTGATTTTCAAATCGATTTCTGCAGAAATCTACGCATTTCTGTTCCCAGGTGGTGTTGCTTTTGGCTGTAGTTTTGTTTCCACTGTCACAGTGACTTGCATGCTTGCAGCAGTAATGTAGTGATGAGCGATACCGTTATTTTTCAATCACAGTACGAATTATTTCTGCTACGTAATTTAGCATGTGAAAGTTGCTTTCAAGTTTCAAGATGGTGGATTATCCATGTTAGTAACAAGGAGAAAAAAAGACAGAAAATGTATTTCTGTAGAAGAAAAGATGGCAATTCTGCGATGTGTAGATTGGCATGCCGGAACACGTGAGCATTAAGCAAAAGATCTTGGGCTCTCCATGTCCTCTTTGAACACGATAGTAAAAAACAGGTCAAGTATGTCAAACAGGTCATTTTTTGACATCACTATGTCAAAAAAAACGAAAAGCAAAAACAGTCAACAATTTAAAAAAAAAAATCACTAGCGCCTTTTATTCTCTTATAGGGAATAGACGAGGCCTTTATACTCTATCTTTTGGAGACTGAGTGGGCAGTTCAATCTCCACTGGTAGCCAATCAGAGATAGCTGGCCCATGTCTATCACTAATTATAGCAGCCACCGATGAAAAGGCTGGCAAATAAGTGCTGCCATCTCTTGGTACCTAACCCTAACAAGATATGTCACTGTCTGAAATAATGTGGGTACTACGGTCAATTTTCTTGAGTTTATGGGATGAAAAACCAGTTTCCGGGAGGAAAAACCCGCTTGCCCATGCCACAGATCGACTAAATCGGGAAACAGTCGAAGAAAGGCTTAGAAAAAGTTCCTCCAGTCGGCAACTAGACTTGAACTTAAGTCTGACTTCGAGCGACCAAGTGCAGAGGACGCAAGCGCCACTTCCACTGAGCTACACAGGCCTGATCAACAATTAAAGATTTTTTAAATAGATAAATGTAAGTAATTGTAAATTCATTTATTTTCATTTATTAAATTTTGTAATCTAGTATGTCAGTAAATCATCTTTTAGCCTTTTTTTAATGTTTTTTTACATTTCCTGCTATTTACACTTTTTTCCATCAGTCCCCTGAAAAGTTAAAAAAGGGGTTTTACTGTGTGTGTGTGTGTGTGTATATATATATATATATATTGAGAGAGGTGAAGTTTTCCCATTTACCAAGAATTGTTGTCATTTTAAAATAAATTGTAAACTCTACTATTAATTTGAAATATAATTTGATAATAGATAACTTGAATAGATTGAGACAAAGATTTAATAAATGCACTTATTGTAGAATTAAATTAGTGCAGTAAATGAAAATAGAATGTCAAATTGTGACCCCTTGCCTTTTCAATCTTAATTTTATCTATATAGATAACAGTTGTTTCCCTTTTTATTTATTTAATTTCATTTCTTTAAACAGAGCACAAAAAACTTTTAGACCAGGCAAAGTTGGAACTCAAGAAAAGTAAAAGAAAAGATTACTATAAAATACTTGGAGTAAGTAAGACTGCTACAGATGATGAAATCAAAAAAGCATACCGTAAGAGAGCCCTTTTACATCATCCAGGTAATTAATTTTCAATGGTATTTTTATGTGATTGGAAGTATTTTAATTATTTCAATTCCCCCCACCCCTATACACACCCTTGGAGACCATTCGCATCTCAATTGGGAAATGGAATCCTTATGCCTTTAACCTTTGAGGTTGATAACAATTACATTATTCAATATTTTGTCTCTTTTCAACTATTATGTTTACATTCCATTATAAACATAATGATACTTAACATTTATTAATGATACTGAAAAATTACCATTAGCAATGACTTGCTTTAAAAATTTACAGGTTTACTGTCATTCAACAATGTATTTTGTTCTCATCAAATCTAATGAAAATTTATTTAGTGGAAGGCTTAAAATTAGTGCAGAGTTTAAAATTGTCAAAATAAGATGTAAAACATGGATATTAAATTGTCTGACTAGTGCTGAAGATAAATTGCCTGCCTAGTTGACTGAAAGGGTTAGTGTATCCACTCTCTAGCTGACAGGCTGTGGTTTAAATCCTGCTATAAGTATGGATATTTGTAATTATCTTTAGGTGGGAGATGAATTTCATTGCCTAGTGTGAGATCACCATCCCACTTAATGGAGGCCTGAAGTGGCCTGAAAAAGTTCCATGTTTAGTCTCTAGAGCAGAGTTTCTGGACTATGTAAAAATAAATAAGAAAAACAAATACAGGGTGTCTCAAAAAAATGTATACACACTTTGAATGATCATAAAGTTGGTATTTATTATAATACAGTCAACTTTCACATTGTAAAGTGCACTACATAAATGTACTTTTCATCCCTCAAAGTCTGTATTCAAACTGATGAGCGTCCTGGTCCAGGCACCACTGATAACGTGCAGCAATGGAATCGAAACACTGAGAATGTTATATTCAGGCAATGACAATCAAGGAAAAGAAGAAGCAGCCATAGTATTCAACACTAAATTTGAGGCTAATCTTCTTGAATCGCAGGCAGTCTTGAGTAGAGTGAATGGGGAACTGGACAATGACTTATTTGTGCCTATGGTCCCACAGAAGGTTCCACTAAGGTAGAAGTGGAGGAATTTTTTGAGGCTCTAGAGAAAGCTACTGACACAATGAAAAAGGAAAAGTTGGTCCTTGTTGGAGATCTAAATAGCAGAATAGGAAGTGATTGTCAGACATACAACAATATTTTGGGAAAATTTGGAGAAAAAAGCAAAGCTAATAATAATGACAAATACCTGTTGGATTTCTGCTCAGGACATGGACTGGTTATTACTAACACCATGTTCCAACATAAAAATGTGCACAAATTCACATGGAGAGAAGAGGCAAGGAATAAGAAAAGTCTCATCGACTACGTTATTGTTGATAGTGATGCTTTCTCCCTGGTGTAGGACACCAGAGTGTACAGAGGATTTGAAATTGGAAGTGATCACTATTTAGTCTTGAGCAGGATAAAATTGAATTTCATATTGAAAAGAATGACATGTAAGAAAGTTTTAAAGTGAATAAAAGTTGAGCAGCTCTCAGATGTGAACTGTAGACTAAAATACACAAAGATTATTGAAGAAAAAATGAGAGTTTGAGAACAAGAACCAAACCGTGGAGATTCAGTGGCAAACATTGAAGAAAACCCTGATTGATTCAGCCAAAGAGGCATGCGGAGAGGTTGTCTGCAAGGAAAGAAAATTCAGAACTCCATGGTGAACACAGGAAGTTAAAGAGGCAGTGAAGGGAAAGAAGAAAGCATATCAAAAGTTCTTGGCAAATAAGTCAGCTTGTGCTCTTAGAGAATACAGAGACAAATGTAAGAAAGCTAAACACTGTGTAAAACTAGCTAAACACAAGTCATGGGAAGACTGGCAACAACATAGAAAATAAATATCAAGAAGGTGGTAAGATATTCTGGAGGTTGTTGAAGAAGCTTAGAAATGGAGGAAAGAGTGTTGTAAAAGGAGTTAGAGATGATAAAGGTGACATGAAAATGGGAGAAAAAGATATCCTTGAAGCATGGAGCAATTACTTCGAAAAATTGCTGAATGAAACAAGCAGTGATAGCACAGTGGTAAAAAACGCTGACCAGGCATGCAGTCTGGAATACATATCCATACTTGAAATAGAAAAAGCCATCAAAGGTTTGAAAAGTGGAAAGGCAGCAGGAGTAGATGATATTCGACCAGAAATGCTGAAGTATGATGGTATAAAAGTCTTACAGTGACTGCACTGCATAGTTCAGAAAGCCTGGACAGAAGGACGAATTCCAGAAGATTGGAGTAGAGCTTTCATAGTACCCATATATAAAAAGGGAAATAAAACTGAATGTGAGAATTACAGAGGTATTTCATTACTGAGTGTTCCAGGCAAGATTTATGCTAGTATACTTGAGAAATGGTTGAGAAGAATTGTGGAAGAAAAGCTTGGTGAAGAACAAGCTGGATTCAGGCCAAATAGAGGCTGTCAGGATCAGATCTTCACTTTACAACAAATAGTTGAGAATGCATAGGAATATAATAAAGATCTGTATTTACGTTTTTTCAATCTGGACATGACAAGGTGCCAAGAGAGAAGCTATTCAATTCCCTACAGTTATATCGTGTCAGTGGGGCATTATATCAAGCAATACTTAGTCTTTATTTGGGTTGTAAGTCAGCAGTTAGAATTGAAGGAAGTACAGGAAGATGGTTTAATGTTAAATCTGGTGTGAGACAAGGATGTACATTATCCCCTCTGTTATTCATTATCTATATGGATCACATTATGAGGAAAAGTGGTATTAAACATGATATCAAAATTGGAAATGTTAATCTCAGCTCTTTGCTTTATGTGGATGATGTTATACTTCTAAATAAATCTGCTACAAGTTTGCAAGATTCCCTGACTAAATTGAATAACTGTTGTAATAGATATGGTATGAAGGGCAGCAATAAAAAGACGAAAACAATGAAAATAGGCAGAATCATTGAAAATGTCAACTGCGTTTTGAACGGAGAACCTGTGGAACAAGTAAAACATTTCAGTTACTTAGGCACGATTTTTAGTGAAGATGGTAAATTAAATCAGGAAATAGACAACAGAATCAACAAAGCTGGTATGGTTGGACATCAGTTGAATAAATTCATATGGAATAAGAGAGAAATTAGTCGGAACACTAAATTACCTGTATACAAGACAGTGCTCAAACTGATTTTAACTTATTGATCTGGCAGCTTGGTCAGAAGTAAAACACTTGACCAAAGACTAGCGGCCGCAGATATGAGAGTAAGATGAGGATATTAGGAAAGAACTTGACATTGTCAGTATCCAGGAATGTATTAGCAGAGCTAATCTCAGGGTGGTATGGTCACTTAAATAGAATGGACGAGGAAAGATTAGCAAAACAAGTGTTCTCTGCAAGGTGGGTAGGAAAACGACCCAGAGGAAGACCAAGATATGTGTGGATTGATACTGTACAAAGTGCCTTGGACAATACAAACAGTCATCATCATCAAATTCCTGCCATGTACCCTCAAGGGATGTACAGGATATGATAGTACCACATGAAAAATTTACATCATTACTATCTCCAATTTTCCTCCAAATTGGTCTGTTACTTGTCAATACTCCAACATTACCAGATCTTATATTTCTATCGTCTAAGGCACTTTGTACCATATCAATCCTGCTGTATCTTGGTCTTCCTTTGGGTCTTTTTCCTGCCAACTTGGCAAGAACACTTGTTTTGCTAATCTTTCCTCGCCCATTCTGTTAAAGTGACCATACCACCTGAGATTAGCTCCCCTAACGCATTCCTGGATGCCGACAATGTCAAATTCTTTCCTAACATTCTCGATTTTAATATGATATTGCCATTGATGCCATCTGTTCACGCCTGTAATCTTTATCAGGACTCTCATATCTGCGGTCGCTAGTCTTTGGTGAAGTGTTTTACTTCTGACCCAGCTCTCAGATCCATAAGTTAAAACTGGTTTGAACACTGTCTTGTATACAGCTAATTTAGTGTTCCGACTAATTTCTCTCTTATTCCATATGAATTTATTCAATTGACTTCCTACCATACCAGCTTTGTTGATTCTGTTGTCTATTTCTATATTTAATTGACCATCTTCAGTAAAAATCGTGCCTAAATAGCTGAAATGTTTTACTTGTTCCACAGGTTCTCCATTCACAACACAGTTGACATTTTCAATGATTTTGCCTATTTTCATTGTCTTTTTATTGATGATCTTCATACCATATCTATTACAACAACTATTCAATTTAGTCAGAGAATCTTGCAGACTTGTAGCGGATTTATTTAGGAGTATAACATCATCCACATACAGCAAAGAGCTGACATTAACATCTCCAATTTTGATATCATGTTTAATACCACTTTCCTTCATAATGTGATCCATATAGATAATGAATAACAGAGGGGATAATGTACATCCTTGTCTCACACCAGATTTAACGTTAAACCATCTTCCTGTACTTCCTTCAATTCTAACTGCTGACTTAAAATTCAAATAAACACTTAAGTATTGCTTGAGCGTATTGAATAGCTTCTCTTTTGGCACCTTGTCATATGCTTTTTCCAAATCGACAACACTTAAATACAGATCTTTGTTATATTCCCATGATTTCTCCACTATTTGACCTGAATCTAGCTTGTTCTTCACCAAGCTTTTCTTCCACAATTCTTCTCAACCGTTTCTCAAGTATACTTGCATATATCTTACCAGGAACACTCAGTAGGGATGTACCTCTGTAATTCTCACATTCAGTTTTATTTCCCTTTTTATATATGGGTACTATGAGAGCTCTACTCCAATCATCTGGAATTCGTCTCTCTGTCCAAGCATTCTGAACTATGCAGTGCAGCCCCTATAAGACTTTTATACCACCATACTTCAGAATTTCTGGTCGAATATCATTTACTCCTGCTGCCTTTCCACGTTTCAAACCTTTGATGGCTTTTGTTACTTCTAGTATGGATATGTATTCCTGACTGCATGCCTGGTCAGCATTTTTTATCACTGTGCTGTCATCACCGCTTGTGTCATTTAGCAGTTTTTCAAAGTAATTACTCCATACTTCAAGGATATCTTTTTCTCCGTTTTCATTTCACCTTTATCATCTCTAACTCCTTTTACAACACTCTTTCCTCCATTCCTAAGCTTCTTCAACAACTTCCAGAATATTTTGCCACCTTCTTGATATTTATTTTCTATGTTCTTGCCAAAGTACTCCCATCACTTTTGTTTAGCTAGTTTTACACACTGTTTAGCTTTCTTACATTTGTCTCTGTATTCTCTAAGAGCACAAGCTGACTTATTTGCCAGGAACTTTTGATATGCTATTTTCTTTTCCTTCACTGCCTCTTTAACTTCCTGTGTCCACCATGGAGTTCCAATATTTCTATCCTTGCAGAGAACTTCACCACATGCCTCTCTAGCTGAATCAATCAAGGTTTTCTTCAAGGTTTGGTTCCTGTTCTCAACCTCTTTCATTTTTCCTTCAATAATCTCTCTTCTTCTTCTTCTTCTTCTGCAGCTTCTCCCAATTATGTGGGGTCTCTGTTAATGATGAGTCTCTTCCACACCTTCCTGTCTTGGGCTATCACCACATACAAGTTCTTCATCCTCAAGTCCTCTTCTACCAGCTCGCTCAATCTCTTCTTTGGCTGCCTATGCTTCCGCCTTCCTTGCACATCCATCTGCTTGACCCTTCTTTCCACATATTTGTCCTCCCTCCTCATCACATAGCCAAACCATCTCAACTTTGCCTCCTGTATTTTCGCTCCTAAGTTCGTAACTTTCACTGTTCCCCTGACGTAGTCATTTCTCAGACGATCCTTTCTGGTCACACCGCACATTCACCTAAGCATTCTCATATCTGCTACTTCCATCCTGCTGATGTTATTTTTCCTGAGGCTCACAGTTTCTATAGCATATGTCATAGCTGGCCTCACTACTGTCCTATAGATTTTGCCTTTCAGATTGATCAGCACCCTCTTATCGCATAACACTCCAGCCATCTCCCTCCAGTTCCTCCAACCCGCTTGTATCCTCCTTCTTACTTCCTTCTCAGCTCCTCCATCTTCTTCCACTGTTGAACCTAAGTATCTAAAGTCTCTCACCTTCCCGGTGACATTTCCTTCCAGCTCCAGATCTGTCTCCTGTCTGCCGCCCACTGTGCAACACATACACCCTGTCTTTCTTCTGCTCAGTCTCATACCTGTCTCTTCCAGTACTTTTTTCCATCTTTCCAGTTTAGTTCTCGTTTCTTCTCTTGAATCTGCAACATTGTCCAAGGCGCATCTTCTCTCACCACCTCCATCACAATATTAAACAGAAATGGACTTGATGCTGAGCCTCGATGCAAGCCAACTGTTACTTGAAAATTTTCTGTCTGTTCCAGACAGGTCCGAACACTTGTCTTCACATTTCTGTACATTTCCTGCACCAACCTGACATTTCTCTGGACCCTTCTTCTCCCTCAGACACCTCCAGACTTCTTGCCTTCGCACTCTGTCGTATGCTTTCTCCAGATCAATAAATGCCAGTGTAGCTCCCTTTGTTTCTCTCGATACTTTTCCATCATCTGCCGTAACCCAAAGATAACATTTTTCCTTCAATAATCTTTGTGTATTTTAGTCTACAGTTCACATCTGATAGCTGCTCAACTTTTATTCGCTTTAAAACTTTCTTACATGTCATTCTTTTCAATATGAAATTCAATTTTATCCTGCTCAAGACTAAATAGTGATCACTTCCAATTTCAAATCCTCTGTACACTCTGGTGTCCTACACCAGGGAGAAAACATCACTATCAACAATAACATAGTCAATGAGACTTTTCTTATTCCTTGCCCCTTCTCTCCATGTGAATTTGTGCACATTTTTATGTTGGAACATGGTGTTAGTAATAACCAGTCCATGTCCTGAGCAGAAATCCAACAGGTATTTGCCATTATTATTAGCTTTGCTCTTTTCTCCAAATTTTCCCAAAATATTTTTGTATGTCTGACAATCACTTCCTACTCTGCTATTTAGATCCCCAACAAGGACCAACTTTTCCTTTTTCATTGTGTCAGTAGCTTTCGCTAGAGCCTCAAAAAATTCCTCCACTTCTACCTTAGTAGAGCCTTCTGTGGGACCATAGGCACAAATAAGTCATTGTCCAGTTCCTCATTCTGATATTTGCCCAAATCACTCTACTTGTCACTGCCTGCCATTCAAGAAGATGTGCTTCGTATTTTGTGTTGAATACTATGGCTACTCCTTCTTTTCCTTGATTGTCATTGCCTGAATATAACATTTTGTATTTATTGCTCAGAAAGAACTCATCAGTTTTGTCTTTTTTTTTTTTTGTTTCAGTCACCCCTATTATGTCGATCAGGTACTTATCTAATTCCTCAGCTAGCTCCATTTCTTTGCCATTCAGGCTTCTTATGTTGATAGTACCGATCTTTGACTCTGGTGATGTTGAGTTGGGGTTTGTTTTCAGATTTGTTCCAGTAGCTGACTTTTCGCTGTTCGCCCTGGTTCCCTGGCGAACAGCGAAAACAACGGGGACCTTGTTTAACCGGGCGATTCCCCAGCCAGCATGAAATTTTGTCATGTTGTACCATCATTTTGTATTTTGGTTTAACCAATAGGAATACAATTTGGTTGGCTAAATTCCAAATTGTCAGCCCATCTTCGTTTGTTCAGTATCCAGGTAGATACCCAACAATGTGCACCCCGAGAAGGTGAGGATTGGACATTAGGTCAGAAGCCCTGGTCGGTTCTCTGCATTCCTTTAAAGGCTATGTGGAAGTCTCCTCTCAGTTTTACAGCTTTGACCCTTACAATACAAATATAAGATCTTATAATGTTGGAGTCTTGGCAAGTAACAGACTGATTTGGAGGAAAATTGTAGATAGGAAGTTAGCAATGATATAAATTTTTCATGTAGTACTATCATTTCCTGTACGCTCCTTGAGGGTACATGGCAGGAATTTGATGATGAGAATCATTTCGTCTTGTAGCTTGTCACATTGTCTTTCGATTGCTGATTTCAAGTCGTCGACTGTTGCCAGTTTTGAAGTGTAAATTTACGTGATGTCCTCCATAAGATGCGAATTCTCAGGTGCCCAGTAAGTGCAATTGTGCTGGTTAATTAACCCATTTAATTTAAACGTGGCCTCATCACTCCACACAATTCGTCTTGGAAAATTGTGCGTTCTCTTCACATTTTTCCAAGTACCACTCACAAAACTGCATTCTCCTATCCGGATCATCTTCGTTGAGAGCGTGTACTCTTCTTGGAATGTAACTTTTCCAATGACTGCTCTTCAACATGTGATGGACACTTGATTTTGATACTCCTATTGCATACGACACGTCGCACAGATTTTCTTGAACTTTGACGATACGTTTCAATCAACCTTTCTTTTGTTGGAGGCCTCGTAGTTGTTCGTGGTCTTCCTGAACGTTGCTTATGGACATTTTGAACAGTTCCATTTTCTTCAAATTTATATCTAATTCGAGTGATAGTAAGTCTCGTAGGTGGATCTCATTGACATTCTCTTCTAAACTGTCTTTACAATTCCACTACGTTTTCATACTTCCAGTAGCATTTTTAGGATAAATTTTCTTTCCTTAAAGCTTAGTCTGGTTTCAGCCATTATTTAAAATCCGTTAAACCTGCAAAATTGAAATTCTCTTCTAAACTATCTTTGCACTTCCACTACGTTTTCATACTTCCAGTAGCATTTTAGGATAAATTTTCTTTCCTTAAAGCTTAGTCTGGTTTCAACCATTATTTAAAATCCGTTAAACCAGCAAAATAATGAAAATTAAGTGAGTTATCAGCTGTTGAAGTGTATATACATTTTTTTGAGACACCCTGTATATAAATTTAATAAAATATGGGAAGAAATCCTTAGCCCATCTACAGTATAAATGTACAGTAAGTTTACAAAATACTTTGAGTTGAAGCCACATTAAAAAATAAAACTCCATGTAAACTTAGCACAAGTCATGGGAGAAAAAAAAAGAAAATTGAAGGTTAATAGCGTGTGCTCTAATTGACTCTTGCATGATTATGTTCTAATGAATGAAATCATTAGATCTTTATCATTCAGTAATTATTAGAGCTAAATCATGTAGCATTATTATATCCTCCACGTCACTGAAGATATATCAGGAATTGATGAGCATTTCTTTTTTTGAAGTGACAATGAGATGAAGAAAATAAAATGGGAAGTATCTTCTAGTGGTGGTCATCATCCAATTCCTGATGTGTATTACCCTTAGTGGGTATACAGGATATTCCTATATCTCTAATTCGAGTGATAGTAAGTCTCGTAGGTGGATCTCGTTGAAATTCTCTTCTAAACTGTCTTTGCACTTCCACTATGTTTGATCATATTTTTCCTATCACCAATTTTCCTCCAAATTAATCTGTTATCTCTCAAGACATCAATATTATCATTTTACATTTCATTCTTCTGAGGCAACTTCTTACTGTATCACTTCACCTAGATTATCATCTTCCTCTAGGTCTTTTCCTTCCATTTTGTCACAAAACACCTGTTTTTGCTATTTTTGTTTATAATACATACACACATATTCACAAGAATATAGTTTTTTATTACTGCAAATATTTCAACCAGAAACTAACTGGTCATCATCAGTGCCTCAGCATACTCAAAAAATGAAGTCACAACAAAGAATGTTAACCCTATTTACAGAGCTAAGCCACATGTCAGATGGCTCCTAGTGGGTGGTTACAGTGTACTAAGATTATAATTAAGGGCCAGATTTAAAATTAAGTTATTTGAAATAAAATAAAATTAAATTTAAAAAAAATTTAATAATAATAATTGAAATGGGTGGGAGGGCATTGTTGCTTGCCCTTTATGTGGATGAGACTCTTCCAAATCTTGGCAATAGAGAAACAATCATTCTGATTTAAATTTGCTGTGTAAAAATGCTTCAGCACTCTTTAAATAACTGCTCAAATCAAATCAAATAATTGCTTGGATGTAAAAGGCAAGTATTGGTCAGTGTCCACTCCATGCTGAGCAGGACCACGTTTTTAAGGTTTATTGTTAATATAAGATTGGTGTTCTTGTAATTATTTTTCAACAGAACGCCCTCTTTGTTCATGGTATAAGAGCAGAGGCATTCCCATTGAACTTGGTAAACACCACAGGGTGTGGTTTGTTTATCTTTTGTAAATGGCAACCAAGAGGAGATTTTGTTGGTAGGGAAAAAAGTAGGAACTAAATTATATTTTTTCAGGATTTTAGCAATCATCTCAGATGCCTGCAATGTGTGGGATAGGGACTCACCATACATGTTCAGAGTTTTTTTGCTATGGGCTTGTAAGAGTCCAAGATGCATTTTGAACTTCCTTGAGGTGAAACCATTCTGTAGTAAGATGCATTGGATGGTATTTAATTCTTGTTGAAGAGCTTGGGAATTTGAGAAGATCAAAAAATAAATATAAAAAAAAAATTTTTATAAATTTGATAAATTATTTTATTATCCTTCAATTCTATGCTGGTATTATTTAGACAATTTAGGAGTATTTGCTGGTTTACTTTATCAAATGCTTTCTCTAAATCAAGGAAGCAAATGTAAGTGCTTTTACTAAGATCTATTCTTCTCTCTATTATTGTTCTTAAACAGTATATTGCCTCTCTTGTTCCTTCATTCTTTCTGAATCCAAATTGGTCTTCATCCAGTAGACAATCTATTTTTGAATAATTTTTAGTAGAATTTTGCTAACATGTGGGATTAAAGCTATTGTTCTGAACTGGCTGCATTTATTAGCATTATTCTTTTTTGGTATTGGTATTATAGTTGATTTCATGAACTCTGGTATTTCTCCTCTATCATAGATTTAGGCTATTGATAGAGTAAGATTTTTTTCTCATCACCTAGATTTTGTAGTAGTTCTATAGGAATATTGTCTACGCCTGGACTTTTTCCCTTACTCATTTCAGATTGTGCTTTATCAAATTATTCTCACATTATTGGGGGTCCTAGATTATCTTCATTTTGATTTTCTATGCTAATATCGACATCTAGATCATCGCCATTATAGAGATTTTCAAAATAATTCTTCCATTAATACATCCTCAGATTCTATGAGTAATTTTCCATTTTCGTCTTTGATGGCATTGTTTTTGCTATTCTTATTAAATTTGAAAATCAATTTGTTAATTTCTTTATAGGCTCTCACTATGTTTTCTTTTTTAAATAATTCATCTATGTTATTACACTGTTCTTCCAGATATTCTTTTTTAGCTTGTCTACATGTTCTTGTAATTTGATTTTTAAGATATTTGTATTTGGCCACATCATCTTCTTTAACAGCATTTTTATATTTTCTTCTTTCATCCATAAGGCAAAATATTTCATCTGTTATTCAATGTTTTCTTTTTTTCTTTTTCTGTATTTTTCAATAATTGATTTTGATGCATTTGTAATAGTCTTTAATCATATTCCATTGGTTTTCAATATTACTTCAACTATTTACGTTTTCTGGAATGTTGTGATCAATTGCTTCTTGGTACCTTTTCTTTACTTTACTCTTTAATTTTTCAAGGTTCCATCTTATTGGTTTGTCTCTTTGGATTTGTTTCCTATGTTTCAGTTCTGTTTTCATTAAAACAAGGTTATGGTCACTACTGATGTTGGCACCTGGATAGCTTTTGCAATTTTTTATTTGGTTCTGTATCTTTTCTTAACCAGTATATAATCTATTTGAATCCCCAGATGCCTTCTGGGGGGAGGTATCTTCTTTTTGGAACTTGAAATAGTGTATTTGCTATGACTTACTGTTTTTGTGTATAAAATTCTATTAATTGCTTTCTTCTTTCATTCCTATGTCCAAGACCAAATCTTCCTGAAACATTATTATTGTATTGTCTCTGTCTTTAAAGCTGCTCCAGATTTCTTCATCACTATATTGTGATGTTGGCATGTAGACTATTATAATATTGAGGTTTACTGGTTCATTTTGAATATTTAGTAGCCATGATTCTGTCACTGTGGTTAATTATTGTAGTGATTAAATTTCCAACTTTTTTCTGAAGCACTATTGCAATGCTTGACTCTCCCTTTTTTTTTCTGAATATATTATTAGAAATTCTCCACTCCAGAAATCACCCTATCCTCCCATGTCATCTCACTAATGCCCAGAATGTATATTTTAAGTCTTTCCATTTCTTTTTTCACATGTTCTAATTTACCTGATTCTAGTAGTGTTCTTGCATTCCATGTTCCAATATTCAGTTTATTTCTTGTCTTCATTTTTGAATAAGTACCAGAATTTCATTGGATGTTGACCTGAGAAGCTTAGTTACTTCTGCCAGACATGACTCCTTCACTGAAGGCTCCATCGCCAATCTTGACTTCATTTTTAACTTCCATTGCTGCTTTTACTTGGGACTATAATGTGTCGGTTTCCCCTTGCCTTCTACATCGCAGTATTGTAGCATGTATGCTATAAGAGGTTAATACTAGTAGTGCTGCTGCCCACTACTAGGAATGTTAGTGGTTAGTTGAAAGAGGAGGAAACACCCCCAGCCCTCAAATACTCTAATAGCCTCAGAGGGGAATGGAGGATCTCCTCCTCCTGGGGTTGGTAAGCAAGAAATGAGACAGATAAAAAGTTTTAAGTAAAGAGCTCTCATTAGGAAGATTGTTATTATGCCATCTTCACTAAAAATTAAATTCAATGTTTCTATTTTAATTGATTGTTTAAAAATTTATTTCAGCAGTTCAGTGTTTTGACATTCCTGCAAACTTGTACTAGATTTCTTTAGAAGTATCTTCTGTATAAAGTAAATAAACAGTTGAGATTTCTTGAATTTTGATATCAGGTTTAATACCACTTCTTCACAATGTGATCCATGCAGATGAATAACAGTGGAGACAATGTGCACCTTTGTCTCACACTTGATTTAACATCAAGCCATCATCCTGTAATTCCATCATTTCTAGCTGCTAACTTACAACTCATATACAGACTATGTTTTGCTTGATATAATGTCCCATTTGCACCTTATAACTAGTGTTTTAAACAGCTTTTCTCTTGGCATCTTATCATCTGCCTTTTCCATATCTCCAAAACTAAAATACAATACCTTGTTATCAGGGCTGGCCTTCTCTATAAAGGGGCCCAGGTGCAAGAAACCTTTTTGGGCCATAAACTATTTTTCAAAGGAAAAATTAAAGGATTCGAAATAAACATGTTGTAAAACCTCTTACCTGCAAATGATTTTGGCACAGGAAAACAAAAAAATGCACATTTGAAATATAATATGTTTCCGCAAATGTGTACTGACTGTGCCCACTCGATCGTGGGGCCTGGGTGCATTGCACCCACTGCACCCCCGAGATGGCCGGCCTTGCTTGTTATGTTCCCAAGATTTCTCAACCATTTATCTTAATAGTTGAGATAATTTTCTAACTGTTGACTTATAAGTGTAGTGTTTTGAACAGTTTTTCTCTTGACATCATATGCCTTTTCCATATCTACAAAACTAACATACAGATTCTAGTTATGTTTCCAAGATTTCTCAGCTATTTGTCTTAAAGTGAAAACCCAATCCTGACAATCTCTATTTGTCCTGAATCCAGCTTCTTCTTCTCCACAGCTTCACTACCACAATTTATCTTAGCCATTTCTTAATTATGCTTTGCATAAATCTTACCTTTTCCCCCTGGGGTGCTTAAGGGTCAAAGCTGTATAACTGAGAGGAGACCTCCACATAGCCTTTAAAGGAATGCAGAGAACCGACCAGGGCTTCTGACCTAATGTCCAATCCTCACCTTCTCGTGGTGTACCCTGTTGGGTATTATTATTATTTGACACCTCCAGGGAGTCCAAAGACTCATCGAGGGAGAGTGTGCCAACAACATCGAATGATTGGACCCCCTTCCAATTACTAACCACGCTCAAACTTACTTAACTGAGCCATTAATTGCAGAGGCTCCACCAATCGACCAACCTTTGCTGGCATCTTCCTGGATACTGAACGAACGAGGATGGGCTGGCAATTTGGGATTTAGCCGACCAAATTGTATTCTTATTGGCTTAAACCAATATAGAAAATGATAGTACAACATGACAAAATTTCATGCCGGCTGGGGCGTCAGCCGATTAAACAAGGTCCCCATTGTTTTTGCCAGGGAACCAGGGCGAACAGCGAAAAGTCAGCTACTGGAACAAATCTGAAAGCACACCCCAACTCAACATCACCAGAGTTAAAGATCGGTACTATCAACATAAGAAGCCTGAATGGAAGAAATGGAGCTAGCTGAAGAATTAGATAAGTACCAGATCAACATAATAGGGGTGACTGAAACAAAAAAGACAAAAACTGGTGAGATCTTTCTGAGCAATAAATACAAAATTTTATATTCAGGCAATGACAATCAAGGAAAATTAGGAGTAGTCATAGTATTCAACACAAAATACGAGGCTAATCTTCTTGAATGGCAGTCAGTCTCAAGTAGAGTAATGTGGGCAAATATGAGAATGGGGAACTGAACAATGAGACTTATTTTTGCCTATGGTCTCACAGAAGGTTCTACTAAGGTAGAAGTGTAGGAATTTTTTGAGGCTTTAGAAAAAGCAACTGATACAATGAAAAAGGAAAAGTTGGTCCTTGTTGGGGATTTAAATAGCACAGTAGGAAATGATTGTGAGACATACAAAAATATTTTGGGAAAATTTGAAGAAAAGAGCAAAGCTAATAATAATGGCAAATACCTGTTGGATTTCTGCTCAGAACATGGACTGGTTATTACTAACACCATTTTCCAACATAAAAATGTGCACAAATTCACATGGAGAGAAGAGGCAAGGAATAAGAAAAGTCTCATTGACTATGTTATTGTTGACAATGATATTTTCCCACTGGTGCAGGACACCAGAGTGTACAGAAGATTTGAAATTGGAAGTGACAACCATTTAGTCTTGAGCAGGATACAATTGAATTTCATATTGAAAAGAATAACATGTAAGAAAGTTTTAAAGTGAATAAAAGTTGAGCAGCTCTCAGATGTGAACTGTAGACTAAAATACACAAAGATTATTGAAAAAAAAATGAAAGAGTTTGAGAACAGGAATCAAACCTTGGAGATTCAATGCCCTGATCGATTCAGCTAGAGAGGCATGTGGTGAAGTTGTCTGCAAGGATAGAAAAATTAGAACTCCATGGTGGACATAGGAAGTTAAAGAGGCAGTGAAGGAAAAGAAGAAAGCTTATCAAAAGTTCCTGCAAATAAGTCATCTTATTGTGTGTTAATTTAATTAGTCAATTAAATTGACATTAAAAAGAAAAAGCTGGACAGTTTGCTAGCGAAACTGGTAGGCAAAGAATGTTAAAATATTTGTATATTGTCAGTATTAAACAATAAGTTTTTTATGCTTAACTTTCTAACAACCAAATAATTTGAATAATTAAAACGTGTGTAACAAAGTTGTAAAACAAATCAAAGTCGACCACTTAAAGAAAGAAATCAAAGGGTTTGAAAACAACAACCACACATACGATTGTGGCAGATCCTGAAGAACACTGTTTGATTCAGCCAGACAGGCATTTGGCGAGCTGTCTGCAAGGAAAGAAAAATCAGAACCACATGATGGACTCGGGAAAGGGGCCGTCAACCAAAAGAAACCATATCAAAATGGAGGTATAAAAGTGCTACAGTGGCTATGCTGCACAATTCAGACGTTCAAATTTTGCATGATTAGAGTAGGGCTCTCAGAGTACTTTCTATAAAAAGGGGGGGGGGACTCATCATCATCAAATTCCTGCCATGTACTCTCATTTGAACAATGTCAAGTTCAATGTCATTGAACTTGACATTGTCAGCATCCAGAAATGTATTAGCAGAGCTAATCTCAGGGTGGTATGGTCACTTAAATAGAATGGGCAAGGAAAGATTAGCAAAACAAGTGTTCTCTGCAAGGTTGGTAGGAAAACGACCCAGAGGAAGACCAAGATATGTGTGGATTGTTACTGTACAAAGTGCCTTAGACAATACAAACACTCATCATCAAATTCCTGCCATGTACCCTCAATGGATGTACAGGATATGATAGTACCACATGAAAAATTTACATCATTACTAACTTCCTATCTACAATTTTCCTCCAAATCAGTCTGTTACTTGTCAATACTCCAACATTACCAGATCTTATATTTCTATCGTCTAAGGCACTTTGTACCATATCAATCCTGCTGTATCTTGGTCTTCCTTTGGGTCTTTTTCCTGCCAACTTGGCAAGAACACTTGTTTTGCTAATCTTTCCTCACCCATTCTGTTAAAGTGACCATACCACCTGAGATTAGCTCCCCTAACGCATTCCTGGATGCCGACAATGTCAAATTCTTTCCTAATATTCTCGATTTTAATATGATATTGCCATTGATGCCATCTGTTCACGCCTGTAATCTTTATCAGGACTCTCATATCTGCGGTCGCTAGTCTTTGGTGAAGTGTTTTACTTCTGACCCAGCTCTCAGATCCATAAGTTAAAACTGGTTTGAACACTGTCTTGTATACAGCTAATTTAGTGTTCCGACTAATTTCTCTCTTATTCCATATGAATTTATTCAATTGACTTCCTACCATACCAGCTTTGTTGATTCTGTTGTCTATTTCTATATTTAATTTATTTACCATCTTCAGTAAAAATCGTGCCTAAGTAGCTGAAATGCTTTACTTGTTCCACAGGTTCTCCATTCACAACACAGTTGACATTTTCAACGATTCTGCCTATTTTCATTGTCTTTGTCTTTTTATTGATGATCTTCATACCATATCTATTACAACAACTATTCAATTTAGTCAGAGAATCTTGCAGACTTGTAATGGATTTATTTAGAAGTATAACATCATCCGCATAAAGCAAAGAGCTGACATTAACATTTCCAATTTTGATATCAGGTTTAATACCACTTTCCTTCATAATGTGAGCCATATAGATAATGAATAACAGAGGGGATAATGTACATCCTTGTCTCACACCAGATTTAACGTTAAACCATCTTCCTGTACTTCCTTCAATTCTAACTGCTGACTTACAACTCAAATAAAGACTAAGTATTGCTTGATATAATGCTCCATTGACACCATATAACTGTAGCGTATTGAATAGCTTCTCTCTTGGTACTTTGTCATATGCCTTTTCCAGATCAACAAAACTTAAATACAGATCTTTGTTATATTCCCATGCTTTCTCGACTATTTGTCGTAAAGTGAAGATCTGATCCTGACAGCCTCTATTTGGCCTGAATCCAGCTTGTTCTTCACCCAGCTTTTCTTCCACAATTCTTCTCAACTGTTTCTCAAGTATACTTGCATAGATCTTGCCAGGAATTCCCAGTAAGGAAATACCTCTGTAATTCTCACATTCAGTTTTATTTCCCTTTTTATATATGGGTACTATGAGAGCTCTACTCCAATCATCGGGAATTCGTCCCTCTGTCCAGACTTTCTGAACTATGCAGTGCAGCCACTGTGAGACTTTTATACCACCATACTTCAGCATTTAGTCAATTAAATTGTGTCAATTTATCTATTTACAGAAAGCTGACAGACGCTGGAAGATACCTTCATTATACTTCTAACATCACAAGACACACAAACTAAGCATTATCCATATGTTGAAAAATAGAGCACGTAAGTTTATATCAGAAGAAGGGGATACACAGACTGAAATCTCACTAATAGCTAAAACATTATCACAAAATGGATACCCTCCGAACATCATCAAAAAAATATCTATGTGGTGACAATCCCAGACAAGAAGAACCAAACACTCAGCACATTTCTACTGTAGTAATTCCTTTCATCAAGTCAATTTCTTATCAAATAGCCAGAATACTAAAAGCCTACAACATCAGAGTGATCTTCAAACCAACCACCAGCATCAAACATTTTTTAGGATCACTAAAAGACAAGGTGCCATTCTACAAATATCCAGGAGTATATTACATTCCTTGCTCCTGTGGTCTCGCCTACATCGGATAAACTTCACGGAGTTTGGAGATCAGACAGAGAGAGCACCTTGGTGATGTAAACCATAACAGAAGTATTTCTTCAGGCTTAGCACATCATTTCTGTACGTCTAACCACATGTTATAGTGCCACAATAGCTCCATGCCATATTTAGACGACGATTATAGACATCGTTTATTCAAGGAAGCCGCAGTAGTGTTAAAAATTGGCGGAAACCTCAACAGAAACCAGGGTACTATTCTTAACAGTTCATGGAAAAACCTCATCCTCTCTCTAAATCCATCTGAACTACAGCTAGCTAGTAATCACATTATGCGTTTACAACAAACACGCATGCATGATAATGATTAAGACCAATAAGTCCACTCAGTCTCTGTCACGCGAATGTGCAACCTTAGCTACTGGAGTGTTTACAACGTTTTTAATGTTCCTTTCAATTTGCATTTACTAGTATTTTTTATACTTTTCCGTCAATGCCTTGATAAAAAAAGCTAGACAGTTTGCTAGCAAAACTAGTAGGCAAAGAATGCTAAAATATTTGTATATGGTAGTATTAAACAATAAGTTTTTTATGCTTTCGTGTTTTAATTATATTCAATTTTATCCTGCTGAAAACTGAATGATCACTTGTGATTTCAAATCCTTGGTATACTCATGTCCTGAAACAGTGCAAAGATATTGCTGTTAATAGTAACATGGTCAACGAGACTTACTTGTTTCTTGTCTTCTCTCTCCGCTTGAACTTGTGCACGTCTTTATGTTGTTAGTAATGTGTAATGACTTGTCTATGTTCTTAACAGACATCCAGCTGGTTTTTACCATTAATATTACCTTTTCTCTTTTCTCTAATTTTTGTTAAAACAGTGTCTTGTAATCCTTTCCTACTCTGCTGTTTAGATCTCCAGCAAGAACCAACTTTTCCTTTTTGTGTCAGCTGTTCTTCTCTAATCCTCAAAACATTCCTCAGCTTCTGTTATAGAACTTTTCGCAGTTCCATAGGCACAAATAAGTTTCATTGTCCAGTTTCTCATTCTGATATTTGCACATGTCATTCTGCTTGATAATGCCTATTATGCAAGAAGATTATCCTTGTATTTAGTGTTGCATACTGTAGTCGTGCCTTCTTTTTCTACCTGTTTTGTCTTCTTTGTTTTGGTAACACCTATTATGTTGATATGGTACTTATGAAATTCTTCAGCTAGTTCCATTTATTTTTCATTGATGCTTCTTACGTTGATGGTGCCAATCTTGAACTCTGCTGATGTAATGTCAGGATCAATTCCAGTAGCTGACTTCTCACTAGTTTCCTGACGAAAACAACAGAAGCCTTCTTTAAGTAGGCAACACCCCACCTGGCATGAAATCTTATTGTACCATCATGTTATTTTTGTTTAAGCCAATTAAAATACTGTTTGGTCAACTAAATCCCAAATTGCCAGCCTCTCCTTTTTTATTCAGTAACCAAGTAGATCGATACCTACTAATGGAGATTGCCACAAGAAGGTGAGAATTGGACATTAAGTCAGAAGCCCTGATTGGATCTTTGTAAAAGGCAGAGTCTTCCAGTTGTCCAACTTAAGATCCTTAAGCATCCCTTCCAGAGGTAGATAATATGCTAACTACTTGCTGAACATAAATACTGAGAGCTAAATCAATAGTAGGAGTTGTGTCCACATACAAGTAGGAAAGTAGGGTAGGAACCTATCACATTGTTCCTTCATGTGCTCACACTTGGGTTAAGGATAAAATCAACAATACAATTTCTTGTTAAGTATAATTAACTTAACAAGAACTAAGCAAATTAAGGGGATGAAAATCCCTTATTATTTTACAGCCAGTTTGCGAAACTCTGAGATCGAAAACTACGATCTAAGAGTTCGGCGAATCCAAGCGTAAGTGAACACCTGGTAGTACAACACTAAGGCAACTCGAAGCCAAGGTGGAGCAAGCTCCCTCATTATCCTTGATATTTTCTCATAATGTAAAACACAGCTCCTATGAGATGTAATACTGCCTTACATTATGAGGAGAGGTCACTACCCAGACCAGTTTCAACCTTTTTTGAGGTCTCATCAGTGAGTAGGTAGACCTGGATGAATGTACAGCAGTATTACATCTCATAGGAGCTGTGTTTTACATTATGAGAAAATATCAAGGATAATGAGGGAGCTTGCTCCACCTTTGCTTCGAGTTGCCTTGGTGTTGTACTACCAGGTGTTCACTTACACTTGGATTCGCCAATAGTTCTTCGGCATGAAACTCTTAGATCGTAGTTTTCGATCTCATAGTTTTGCATACTGGCTGTAAAATAATAAGGGATTTTCATCCCCTTAATTTAATTAACTTCACCAGAAAAAATAGCCATTTGGCTTTTTAAGAACCAAGCAATTTTTTTTTTTTTTTTTTACATCGGACATTAAGCATAAAACTTGTTAAAAATTGTTACCTGCTTATGCATTAACCTCCTTACTGGCCAAGATGGATGAAATAGTGAGACCAAATTGCACTTCTTATCCATGTTATTCAACAGGTGTTACAGAATCGTATCCAGATTTAGCTGGATGTATGTAGATATCATGGCCGGTTGGGGGTAGCTATCACCAATAAAATGTCCTATCTCATTATTCTTTATGTATTAGGCCTAATTGTGTCTTACTACCAAGTAATTCATCTATTTTGTGTTTAGATAAATGTAGTCACTGTGACGTTTTTACACCACCAAGAATTGTACATTCCAGTATTTTAAAACCAAACAATAGAAAGCATTATGAATAGATTTTTACAAAAATTAAAAAATAAAATACAAAAATTATTTCTGTTTTGAAGTGACAAAATAATCAGTTGCAAGTATTCAGATGTGAAATATATTCTAGTGTTTTATAATAAGAGACTTCAGTATGCCAAAAATCAACTAATTTACTGGCTGGAAGAAAAAAAAAAAAGAATTATAAAAAGATCCTGTAGTCAACAACTAACTGGAATGAAACTTACAACAAACTTTCTTTGGATGGCCTGTGGATGCAAATGCCACTTCCACAGGACTACATTGGCTACACAGCTCTTTTACAATTATACAATTGTAAAAGAGCTCTGTCAAGTTAATCATAACGTATTACAATTTTATTTAACATTGTTCACAATTTTTTTTGTTTGTTTTGTTTTAGATCGTCATTCAAATGCACCAGATGAAGTAAAAAGAGAAGAAGAAAAAAAGTTCAAAGAAGTAGGAGAAGCTTATAATGTTCTTTCTGATTCCAAAAAACGATCTAGATATGATAATGGTTTTGATATTGAAGAGTGTGATGGGTTTGCTGGTGAGTTTAATTTCAGTGATTATTGTTTATATTTTAGAGTAATAGTGCCAAAAGGCCACCTTCTTTTAAGTGTAATTTGTTAATAGAAATTTTGTTTGCCTTGGTAGCTTAGTTGGTGAAAGCTTCTTCGCTTACCAAAAGGCTGTAGGTTTGAATCCTTTTTAAGACACGGAAGTTGTAAAAAGCCAACTCAGGACCAGCTTTTACTAACATATATATATATATAGCTTATTGATTGTAAGGCTTCTTAAAAAAAAAGCAAGCATTGGGTTCTTGCTTCTCAAGCATAATTTAATGCTAACAAATTCTCCAGTTTTTTACTGATTGATGCCATACGATATATTGCTCTTTTTTTTTTTTTTTTTCACAATTCTTTACTAGATATCTTCTTTGGCCATTTCAGTTTATAGTTTTACAGTTTATTATCATTCCCATCACGTATACATGATATTTATACTGTATCGTACAATTCAAATCAAGTTGTACAATATTATACAATGAAAGTATTGCTCTCATTTTCTGTTGGTAATTACACTTATTTTTTGGCTGTTTATTTTGTTACAGTTAATAAATGTTTCCTTATATATAAAAATAGAGTAAAATACATTTCAGATAGTTTTCTTAGTTTATAACAAGTTACTAGTTTTGGTGATGAAGTAAGTTAGTTTGTGTATTTATGTGTAAGTACAAGGGCCGTAGCCATACTGGTTACTAAAGAATTAAATTAGATCGAAACAGTCACTGTGAGTCCAGTGACCATATCTATGAGGGCTCACCTTACACAGTTTGATTTGATGTAAATGTTAATATGTTAGTCTTCTAAGTGAATGAACTAGTTAGTATATTGGTACCTTAATTGGATATGATATGCGAGTTATAATGATCTCTTATACTATACGTTTAAAGTAATTGTCAACATTGTTTAGGCCCATGAGGTATTCTCTCAATCTTTTTCTGAATGCATAAGCTGAGGTTATAGATTTGATTTCATTTGGAAGCTTATTGTAGCTGCTTGTCACTAGGTATTCGAAGGATTTATGAAAAATTTCTTTGTTTGCCTTGGGTACTACCAGCATCTTCCGGCCGCAGCGTAATCCATAGTCTACATTATATACCAAGAAACTCTCAGCGTTCCTTTTTACGTATAATAGACAACCATGGAGAGATATAGTTTCTGTAGTGGTAGAATATTATGCATGACAAACAGATCGTTGGTCACTGTGAAGTTAGTAGTGATCATGGCTCTAATTATTCTGTTTTGTATTCTTATTAATGGAAGCAGATTGTTATAATAATCTCCACCCCAACAGGTGATGCCATATTGCAGTGAGGAATTTACCCAGGAATAGTATAAACATCTTAAGAATGCTGCATTTACAAATTTTTTAACATAATATGTTCTATTAATTATAAACCTAAACTTATTTGTTAAGAAAGTGGTGTGGGAGTTCCACTTCATATTGCTATCGATATGGAGCTCAAATACTTGATTGATTTTGTTTTTTTGATTAAGCTACAGTTAGAATTTAGGATGTCACTACATTTCCTTTCATGCTGTTTTATGGTTATATCGTGGTCTAGCTTTTCTGTTACGTGAAGTACATATATCTCGTTTTATCGGTATTAATGTTAAGTCCATTATTGCCAAAGCATTTACTTAGTTTTAACATATCACTATTAATCCGATATTTTAGATCTTCAAGGGTTGTTTCGGTGTATATTAATGTCGTGTCATCGGTAAAGGATATCATTTGCCAAAAAGTTGGTATTTACATAAATCATTAGCATATATTAAAAATAGGATGGGTCCTAGTACAGACCCTTGCGGGACTCCGTATTTTATTATTTTTGTTGCGCTATTGAATGTGCTGTAGCTGGTGTATTGTTTTCTGTTATTCAGATAGGATCTGAACTAGTCATTAGTAATTCCTCTGATGCTGTATTTGGACATTTTCAGTAGCAATAGGTCATGATGAACACAGTCGAATGCCTTAGATATATCAAGAAAAATGGCTGTTGTGTGCATTTCTTTATTTATTCCACTACAGACCGTTTTATGAAACTCCAATAGCGCTTTTTCGGTGTATCCAGATCTAAACCCATATTGATTAGTTGCGTAAAAGGATATTGTATTTAGATAGCTATTTAAGCATTTTTTTTTATTAGAATTTCAATAACCTTTGAGATTGTGGATAGTATAGATACTGGTCTGTAATTTTTTATTTCATTTCTGTTACCTCCTTTAAATGGCAGTACAACTGAAGCAGTCTTCTTTAAGTGTTCTATAAATTTACCGTGTTCAAAGGATTTATTAATGATAATGTTTAGTTTTTTGGCATTTATATTGTCACTTCCCATTTTTTCCCCTTTTCTTAATCCGATTACTACATTCTTTACCTCTTCTTCATTTACTGCGTGTAGATACATGGAGTTCTTAATCCATGGTAGGTGACTCATGTACTTTGTCCTTTCTGCAGGGTCAAAATCACAACTACCATAGTTTGTAAAGTGGTTGTAAAGTACATCGGTGATGTCATTGCCCTCTGGGAATTCACGTGTTTTGTGCTTTGTATTACCTATTATCATATTAAACAACCTCCATTCTTTACTTTTATCATTATTACAAGAAAGAAATTTCGATAGAAGAAAATGTTCTTTTGCCTGTTTTATTTTTTTCTTTTATGTGTTTAGCGAAATTTTTGTAGTCATATTCAAACATTAAATTGTAGGGATTTTTCCTATGCTTATGATAAAGCTTCTCTTTTGTCCTTATCGTATTTTTTAGTTCATCTCTTATCCAGTGTGTGTGAACATCCCTTTTTGTAGTAACTCTTTTGTGATATTGCGATTTGCTGTCTGCATATTTAATAATTTTGATAAATTCCTCATATAGCTGATTTATGTCGGTTTGAGGCAATTGATGATGTTTTATGTAGTTCTCAAATTTATTATAATTGGTGCCTATTTTGAATTTTTTATGACTATCTGCACAGCTCGTGTCAGCGCTATTAGGTAAGGATAGTTTCAACATCTGTTATTTTGGTGATCTGTTATTTTGCTAAAGTAGATTGCAGAGGATGCCTCATAGGCCATTCAGTTTCTTATGAATATGTGATCAATGCAACTTGCTGAGTTGTTCGCTTCTCTCGTATTGCCATTGATGTAAGCAAGAAACCCATGAGTAGATAATATATTTTTATATTCTTCAGTTTTACTATTACTCTTATAAAGGTTCAAATTTATATCCCCCACTAGTATGACATTCTTTGTCGTGTTTTAAGAAGATTTTTTAGGACATTATTTAGCTCTGATAGAAAGATATCGAGCTGGACCATCGTGTGCACAGTATATAGCAAATATAAGTGTATTCATTGCTGTGTCATAAATCATTACAGTTTCAGCGCTTGGCATTTTTGATTCCAGTCTATGAAATTTATAAATATTTTTTTTAGCATATAGAATTAATCCACCTGAACGATTATAGTCGCGACAATCATAATACATGTGTCGTAATCTGCGAGAGAATAACGATCAGCCTCAAGTTGTTTGATCCATATTTCACTAGACTAGTACATCTATATATGATTGGATTTCTGTGAAAAGTAACATTAAATTATCAAAATTTGACCTTATTGACCTAATATTGACATGATATATGTTGAAAATCTTGGATGAGTTTGTAGTAGTGTCAAAAAAATTGTTTATATATATATAGTTTTTACAATTTACAATTGCATCAGAATCTAAGCTATTCATGTGGAATCATAAATTCATTTAGGTATTTAATAAAGTTCCAGTTATTCATAGGCGAGATTTAGATTATTTGCTGCCTTCTTTGACTGAGTTCGTCGAGGTCATCCGTTATTTTTATCCGTATCACTTTTGTGTTGTCGTTCTTTCTCATGAATAGTTTACCGTGTCTTACCCATACATATTTGACTGCACCACTTACTCTCTTTTGTTTTGCTTCATAAAGGAGTTCTTATTGAGTTTGGTTAAGTATTTGTTTATGTAGACGGGCACCAATTTTAACTGTTCATCAAATTGTTGAGCTGTAATCTTCAATTTTCTTGCCTTTGTCATCCATTTATTTTTAATATTCTTTCTTTCTAGTTGAATAATAACTGGCTTGATATCTGTTTTTCTGCTGGTGGGTACTCTGTGGGCATGCAAGATGTCTTCCCTTTTTACTCCAAGTAGATTCACCAGTTTTTCAGTTATAGTATGCAAGTTTTCATCCTGAGCTTCTGGTAGACCGTTTAATTCGATATTGTTCAACCTGGAGTACTGCTGAATTTCATTAACTTCCCATTTCAGTTCGTTCGTTTGAGCTTTTAGTATTTTATTTTCGTTTGTTAGTTCTATGTTTTTAGTGCACAGATCCTTAATTAGTTTTTCACTGCATTCGGCTTTGTTCTTTAGATCTTGAATGCATGTAAAACTATTCTCCAGCTATGCCTTCAGTTCATTTATTTCGGCTTTAAGTAGTACTTCCAGTTCCCTTCTTATCGCAGAGTTATTGTTTTTAATTTCTACTTTGATGGCGTTTAGGTCTTCTAAAATCTGTTTCCTGAAGTTTCTTAGGAAAACCCTCACTTCAGCTTATCCGTTGTCTTTGTTTAATGCTTTAGTTAAATCTAAACCGGCACTGCTTCTATTTAGTTTACTTGTAGTTTTAAGGTCTTTGAAGAAGTATTAATACAATTCTGGCATTTTCATTTTAATTTCTTGTCTTTAGACATTTTACGAAAGTTAGATTCTGTTACACCTATATATGCAGGATGATAATATTCGCGACATTAGAGAACATTGCAGTACTTCGTTTTTGTCTATCTTAGCTTTTGCAGTTGTTGACGGACATCACTCAGCTGTTGACCCTGGAATTTAGCTTTTTATTGACTAATTATCTTAATCATACTTTTCCCGTGAATTTATTAGCATCAAATAAGCGTTCTTTTTTAGAGAACATTTGTTTCATGATAATGATTTTTAAAATGCAATGCATTTTTTTGTTACCAGATCGTCACCTAAACAGAATAGGAGAGGAAAGATTAGCAAAACAAGTATTTCTGCCAGGCTGGCAGGAAAAAGATCCAGAGGAAGATGAAGATATAGTTTGATTGATACAGTAAAAAAAGTGCTCTTAGAAGACAGATTATAAGATCTGATAATGTTGGAGTCTTGGCAGGTAACACAGATCAATGTTGAGGAAAATGGTAGATAGAAAGTTAGTAATGATGTAAATTTTTCATGTAGTACTATCATATCCTGTACATGTCAGGAATTTGATGATGATGAAAAATGCAATGGCAGTATTATTTGTTTGAATATGACAAGGTTTACAGATATCATATTTTAATCCTTTAGTATGTTTCCATATACACAAGTTTTTTCTGTTTCATTGACTAGAATATGTACAAGTGCATACTCACATCATAAGTTGAGTTCACAAGTAATAGGAAATTTTATTATTATTATTTTCATGACTTATTTTGAATTTCATCATCATCAAATTCCTGATATGCATCCTCAGGGAGTGTACAGGTGTGATAGTACTATATGAAAAAGTTACACCATTACTAATATCCGATCAACAGTTTTCCTCCAAATTAATCTGTTATCTGTAAAGACTCGAACATTATCAGATCTTATATTTATGTCTTTGAATGCACTTTTAGTATATCAATCCACCTATATCTTGGTCTTCCTCTGGATCTTTTTCTTGCCAACCTGGCAGAAAACACTTGTTTTGCTAATCTTTCCTCTCCTATTCTGTTTAAGGGTCCATAAAATCTGAGATTAACTCTGCTAACACATTTCTGAATGCTAACAATGGCAAGTTCTTTCCTAATATCCTCATTTTTAGTGTGATACTGCCATTGATGCCATCTGTTCGCTTCACTAATCTTTCTCAGAACTCTCATACAGCTAATTTAGTGTTTTGACTAATTTCTTTCTTATTCTACATCAATTTATTCATTTGACTTCCTACCATACCAGCTTTACTAATTCTGTTGTCTGTTTCCATATTTAACTTGCCATCTTCACTAAAAGTTGTGCGTAAATAGCTGAAATGTTTTACTTGTTCTATAGTTCACCATTTAGGATGCAGTTAATGTTTTCAATGTTGCTGCATATTTTCATTTTCTTTGTCTTTTTATTGCTGATTTTCATATCTAATTTATTACAACAGTTATTCAATTTAGTCAGGGAATCTTTCCATAGCTTTGTTTTACAACAAATTCCTTGAGAACTTCATTGTTCATCCAGTTGACTTTACATTATTCTGAGAAGTAAATTTCATAATTAAATATAGACATTAAATCATGCAAGATGTCCTTATTAGATCCTCAAAATTAGTTGGAAATATTACCATGATGTTCCTAATTATCAGTTCTACCCTTAGTCTTAATGCGTCTAAGGTCAAATATTTACTATCACTTAAAAACTAAGTAATTAATGTAATCTATCACTAATTTCCTTGATGTTATGAAGTGTAAGATCCTATTTCTGCTAATTGATTCATTGGGTTTCACTTCAGATAACTATCACAAAGTTGCTTAAAAAATTTGCTAGTCATTATTAACAGCTGTTTGGTTTTCTAGTTGATATCTTCCAAAGTAAAATCCTTCATTTTTAATACCTTGCTTTTCATACATAAAAAGTAATCAGCCAATAAAATTATCACTGCCTCTTTCACTACAAAGCATACTCCTAATCTTGGCTTGAACTCTTCTTCCAAATAGGAATTTAGTGTATCTTCATAGTCTGAATCCTTAAATCTTTCTAATAATAAACAGTAACACTCCCCTCTTCCCTTTTTCCTATTTGGATTCTTTATGAAATTATTTTCCATGAATGCACTTTCTATATAAAAAAAAATTTACTTTTTGAGATATGAGATCTAAAATAGCCTTGTATTGGAAATGCAGTCAACTCTTGTGTGGGACCAAAGGCCTTTGACGGGACTACTTTTTTATAGTGAGTGAATTGATTGTAATTGTTATGGTCACTATAATGAGAGTTGCTGTATTTGAAATATCTGATAAACCTATTATAATATAAATGGCTTCTTCCAACATTTTGGTGAAATTAGAGAATAGTGTGTATTAATGTTTTTTTTTTTTTTTTGTAGGGAAGATAACAAAATAGCTGTTTATTATTCCATGCAGTTCAGACACTTGCAAAAAGTTTTGAGATATGTGTTTTGTCTGTCCAAATTTTTTTGAAAATTAGTCTGATTTATATAGAGGAAAGTTGCCATTTTCTTTTGTGATATATGCATTCTGGGGAAACTTTTTAATATACTGCTCAAAACAATTAGGGGATATTTTGTTATCTTGTAAATTATAAAGTTATAAAAATTACAAATCTAACACATTTATTTTAAAATATTCTTAATGTACAACAGTGTAGAACATGCAACTGTGTACAAAATCATGTTAAGACATTGAAATGTCTTAGCTGTATTAGCATGTTGGGGAGTATAAAAGCATGGCTTGTTGCACTCACTCCCACAGTGCATAATTATCACTTCAGTTGTAAACTTGCGTCACCTACCACCCATTATTTTGTTAAAAATGGCAGAGTAACATGATATCTCGGAATCCATGGCTTGGAGAGCCATTGGTTGATTAGAAGCTGGACAAACGCAGCAAGTTGTCGCTCAAGCATGTCATATTGTAATTTTGCCATTTTGGAATCGCTTTCTGGGGGCAGGAAATGTTTGCTGAAGGCAAGGTCACCCATCAACAACTCCAAGAGACGATCAGTATTTGTCATTAGTTGCCAGAAGAAATTGAGCGTTTAACGCAACACAGCTTCGAATCGAACTTTCTGCAGCAACAGGGAGTCTGGTATTGTCACAGACAGAACGAAATCATCTTCATGCCATAGATTTATATGCTTGAAGATTAATGGTTTGCATGCCACTTTCTGCAAATCATAATAAAGAGCCCGAAGAATTTGGGCACAGAAACACTTCAAATGGACAAATGAGGATTGGGCTCGTGTACTTTTTAGTGACGAGTCCATGTTCATTCTGCAACCAGATAACCGACGTATCTTGATATGGTGTGAAAGTGGAACAAGAAATAATCCACAGTTTGTTTGTGGAAGACCCCAACATCAAGGTGGGAGTTTGATGGTATTGGAATAAGTATAGGTGGCCATACTAATCTCTATTTTATCAGAAACGGTTCCTTAACAGCCAAAAGGTATCACTATGAGATTTTGGAACCTATAATTCATCTATATTCTGCTGCAATTGGCCAGGAATTCATTTTTATGGATTCTTGCACTCATGGTGTGGACGAGCATTGTTACCAATGCTCGTCCACACCATGCAAATTTGGTACAAGAATGGCTTGAAGAAGAAGGTATTCGATGAATGGACTGGGCTGCCTGTTCACTGGATTGTAATCCAATTGAACATGCCTGGGATGCTTTAGATGCTCAACTGGTGCCACTATGATCACTTCAAGAGCTCAAAATTGCTCTCACAAAAGAGTGGGGGAAATACCTTACAAGAACTGTTTGATCATCTTATCGGTCCATGCAATCAGAATGTACTGCTGTTTTGGCTGTTAATGGAGACCATACGCCCAATTAAAAATTAACAAAAGCGTTTTTGGCTATTCTTGTTAAAATTATTTCACGTTAAATTTGTAATAAATGTCGATTATGTAAACAATATCTCATCGATTATGCCCTGTCCATAAGTAAGAAATATTTATTCATGTATAAAGTATCCAATAATTAATTATTTGCAGAAATTTATAATTATCCGACAGAAACTAAAATATCCCTAATTGTTTTGAGCAGTGTATATTGAGCATGAATGCTGTTTTGTTATTGTGGTTAAGGGGGAAAACTGGCTCAATACTCTTAAATAAATCTTTACTAGATTTAAAGACATGAGAAATAATTATCTCTGAAAACTGTTCGCCAGGTGGAACTTTGTAGCGACAGAGTGGTGTTATTTTTATTTCTTTGTATTCCTGCTATTCTCAGAATAAAGGGGAATGAATACACTCCAGGACTTTTTTTTACTAAGCCATATAAATGGTAAAGATGTCTGATTAATTTTTTTATTTATTTATTTCAGATGCTGATCCAAACCACATATTCCAGGCCTTCTTTGGTGGACCAGGTGGCTTTGCTTTTGGCCCAGCTGGAAGTAATTTCAACTCCAACTTTTCATTCCCTAGTGGTTTCACTTTTCAGTTTGGCTGCTGATGAATTGTGTGTATTAAATGAAAGAACAAAGTCACATAAAATGTTAGCTCTGGTGGATATTTGTGTGATGTTTCTCCAGCCATTGTTCCATCCACTCCCGCATATGCAACTCACTGGAGAGAAAGAAAGTGAAGGGCCACATTCTAAAATAAAATATACCTTCCTTCCTTCCCCGGCAATGTGTGTAGTGAGATTTGGTTCATCCAGTGTTACACATCATAGAACCATTCTTGTAAAAATAAGCATTATTTAATATTCTAAATATAATGAAAGCGTAAACTTATTGATATATGCTCTTAGAATAGGCTGTGTTGTGATTTGATGCAGCAGATGATATATATATATATATATATACACAGTATATAGACACATTATTTAATTTAGGGTATTTAAAGTGACCAGATTCTAAATTTTAAGTTGGGTGGGATCTGTATTTTTTAAGAACTGTTGTCTTTAATTATGGAATATGTAATTTAATATCATGCAGTAGTTATTTATATCATTATTTACCATGATGCACCTGGAACAAAACTTGTGAGTTGCTGTACATTGTCTTCTTTGGTTGGCTGTTAGTAGGATGTAAACTTTGTGTTCACATGAAATTAAAAAAGAATGAAATGACAAAATGCTGCACCTGACATTGTCTGCTGTATATGTTATATTTCTTTTCTGTATATGGGTATTTATGTGATGTTGCTGTTAAGGAAAGATTCTTAGTATTGTTACTGTATGTGTATAATTTGGTTTTTCCAAAGGACGGTCCGAAAATTGTGCTATTTTTGGAATTTACGAAGGACTATCTTACTTTATGAGTTGTATATACCCCTATTATTTCCTGTATTAAAGCTAGTACTGACTGGAAAATCAAGAAATGATTATACTGGTGTAAAATTTTAGCTAATATAAAATTGCATAACAGTGAGAGCAACTACATTTTTTTTTTTTTTTACTAATCTTTTTTTCATGCTTTCGTAGATTTATATTCTATATTTGTATTATATTTCATATCTAAGAGAAATGTACTATACATACTGTGTGCAGAGAATTTTTTTTTTCCCTTAACTGCTATCGTAGACTTGTGAAATTTGTTTATAAGTATAGTGACATCTGCACTCATTGTAAATAACAATACAACTTACCTGCTCTATTCTTATCACTTGTTGTTACACTGACTTTGATTGTTGTATAGTCTCATTTTCACAAGACAAAGTTGTTAACTTTGTACCACTAAAGACCAACATTGGCAGCACTATTTTTTATTTTATTTATTTATTTTTTTTAACTAGAATTATAGTTGACTGAGCTGTTGCATGTATTTGCACATTCAGAATAGTATATTTGAAACTTGTAAATGCTCTTGAAATTTCTTGTATTTGTTGCTTTATAAAATGAAATAATCACATCGCATTACTATGGAGGACAAAAGCAGTTTCACTAAAAGGATAAACAAAATTTTGCAAGACGTGCATGTTTTCTTCCTTACTGTGATTCCTCTGATGTGGATTTTGCAGAAGCTATTGACAAATTTTTTTTTTTTTTTATTTGCCAGGATTGTAGTAATATTACCAATAAATTAAACTACAATAAGGTTTTGAATGTATTTATTTCTAGGTTTATATTAAGCATTTTTTATGAAAATGCTAAATTTGTCTTATTTTCAGTTGCATTCATGCAAATGATGCAAATTGGGATACATCCTTTCTGATAAGCAGCAATTGCAAACTTACTTTTTTCTCCCATGTAAGTATTTGCATGATCTTGTTATTTTAAAAAAAAGTAAATTGTTCAGCTGAACTGGTCATTCCTTTGACCAGGCTGTTTAATACGAGTCTTAGAACAGGGAAGATTCTGCAGGAATGGAAAGAATGTATGATAATTCCATTGCACAAGGGTGGTGCAAAGACCAGTTGATCCAACTATTGACCAATTAGTATCTCCGGAGTGGTGGTGAAGATTTTGGAAAAATTGGTTAGGGCTCGCATTCAGAAATAAGAAGACAATGAATTTCTACTTTGCAATGAACAACATGGGTTGAACTAAGGGAAGGTCATGTTTTAGCAACTTGCTCTCATTCTATAACAATGTTACCACTGAACTAGACAAGGAAATGGATACACCATGATACTTTTGGATTTTACTAAGGCTTTTGACAGAATACAGCATGGTAGACTGTTGCATAAATTGGAGAATATGGGTTTGGGTTATAGAATATTAACTTGGATAAGAGAATGGCTGACTGACATATCAAAAAAGTGGTACATGTGGAGATGTGAGTCTTCAAGATTTAAGGTAACCAGCGGTGTACCACAAGGATCAGTGCTTGGTCCACTGTTATTCAATCTGTACATTAATGATATTGGGAAGGATTTGACAAGTGACATATAGCTATTTGCTGATAATGCAAAGGTAGGTAGGATAATCAGTTTTAAAAATTTATGGAATTTACAACCGTGTTTTTTATTATACTGATGTTTCGATCTTCACATCAAGATCATCATCTGGAGCATATATCAATATACAGGACAAGCTGAGTTACATTATTAACTGTAAGCTAAAGAAACAATGATTTGATCACATGTTATTGTACTGGCATGACCTCTAGTGAAAAAACGTAAAATAATCAGGAATGCTGTTGATATGCAGTACTTGCAGAATGTTTTGAATAGGCTGGAATTGTAGGCATGGAAAAATGGATGTCAGTAAATGTCAAGTCATTCACTTTGTATTATTAGATATCCAATGTTGTATTATATTGGTGGGATTATGCTTGAAGAGGCTAGTAATATTGGAGTGTTAGTAGATTAAGAAGTTGAAGTTCAGGGTCAATGTGACAAAAATTGCAAATACAACTCGAAAGATAATTGCAATGCTGAACATTCACATGTAAAGATAAGGATGTCATTTTGCCTCTTTACAAGGCCTTGATAAGACCTCACTTGGATTATTGTATGCAGGTCTGGTTTCCGTTGTGATTCTGATATATTGGAAAGAGTACAAAGGAAAGTGTTAAAGATGATATCAGGATTGTGGAATACCGATTATGAAGACAGATTGGGAATTTGTAGACTGCAGACACTAGCAAACAGGAGAAAGAGGGGTGATATGATTGAGATTTACAAACTCCTGAAAGGGTCATACAGGATTTCAATTTATGGAGGACGGGGAAAGGACGAGAGGGCATCTTTGGAAGCTGAGAATGAAGGGTGTGGGGGGCTGGATTTTTCTCATGGGGGGTGGATTGTCTGTGATTGGAATGGATTGCCTTTGGATGTTGTGAGTGCAAGCTGTTTGATGAATTCAAAAATGAGTATGATAGCTGGTGTGTGTAGCATGTGGCCTTCCTCGATGAGTTTCTGACTCCCTGGATGTCATCATCATCAAATTCCTGACGTGTACCCTCAAGAGGTGTACATTATATGATCGTACTACATGAAAAATTTACATCATTACTAACTTCCTATCTCCAATTTTCCTCCAACTCGGTCTGTTACTTGTCAAGATTCCAACATTATCAGATCTTATATTTCTATCGTCTAAGGCACTTTGTATCGTATCAATCCACCTATATCTTGGTCTTCCTCTGGGACGTTTTGCTGCCAACCTGGCAGAAAACACTTGTTTTGCTAATCTTTCTTCGCCCATTCTGTTTAAGTGACCATAGCACCTGAGATTAGCTCTGCTAATGCATTCCTGGATGCTGACAATGTCAAATTCTTTCCTAATATCCTCGTTTTTAATATGATATTGCCATTGATGCCATCTCTTCACGCCTCTAATCTTTCTCAGGACTCTCATATCTACGGTCTCTATTCTTTGGTCAAGTGTTTTATTTCTGACCCAGCTCTCAGATCCATAAGTTAAAACTGGTTTGAACACTGTCTTGTATACTGCTAACTTAGTGTTCCAACTAATTTCTCTCTTATTCCATATGAATTTATTCAATTGACTTCCTACCACACCAGCTTTGTTGATTCTGTTGTCTATTTCCATATTTAATTTACCATCTTCAGTAAAAATCCTGCCTAAGTAGCTAAAAATTTTTACTTGTTCCACAGGTTCTCCATTCAAAACACAGTTAACAATTTCAATGATTCTACCTATTTTCATTGTCTTTGTCTTTTTATTGCTGACCTTCATACCATATCTATTACAACAGTTATTCAATTTAGTCTGGGAATCTTGCAAACTTGTAGCGGATTTATTTAGAAGTATAACATCATCCGCATAAAGCAAAGAGCTGACATTAACATCTTCAATTCATATATCATGTTTAATACCACTTTCCTTCATAATGTGATCCATATAGATAATGAATAACAGAGAGGATAATGTACATCCTTGTCTCCCACCAGATTTAACATTTAACCATCTTCCTGTACTTCCTTCAATTCTAACTGCTGATTCGCAACTCAAATAAAGACTAAGTATTGCTTGATATAATACCCCACTGACACCATACAACTGTAGCGTATTGAATAGCTTCTCTCTCTTGGCACCGCACCTTGTCATATGCCTTTTCCAGATCGAAAAAACTTAAATACAGATCTTTGCTATATTATCATGCTTTCTCAACTATTTGTTGTAAAGTGAAGATCTGATCATGACAGCCTCTATTTAGCCTGAATCCAGCTTGTTCTTCACGAAGCTTTTCTTCCACAATTTTTCTCGACCATTTCTCAAGTATACTGGCATAAATCTTGCCCGGAACACTCAGTAGGAAAATATCTCTGTAATTCTCACATTCAGTTTTATTTCCCTTTTTATATAAGGGTACTATTAGAACTCTACTTTAATCATCAGGAATTCGTTCTTCTATCCAGGCCTTCTGAACTATACAGTGCAGCCACTGTAAGACTTTTATACCACCATACTTCAGCATTTCTGGTCGAATATCATCTACTCCTGCTGCCTTTCCACATTTCAAGCCTTTGATGGCTTTTTCTACTTGAAGTATGGATATGTATTCCTGATTGTATGCCTGTTGAGTGTTTTTACCACTGTGTTATCACTGCTTGTTTCATTTAGCAATTTTTCAAAGTAATTACTCTATACATCAAGGATATCTGTTTTCATGTCACCTTCATCATCTCTAACTCCTTTTACAGCACTCTTTCCTCCATTTCTAAGCTTCTTCAACAAACTCCAGAATATCTTACCACCTTCTTCATATTTATTTTCTATGTTCTTGCCAAAGTCCTCCCATGACTTTTGTTTAGCTAGTTTTACAGTGTTTAGCATTCTTGCATTTGTCTCTATATTCTCTAAGAGCACAAGCTGACTTATTTGACAGGAACTTTTGATATGCTTTCTTCTTTTCCTTCACTGCCTCTTTAACTTCCTGCGTCCACCAGGGAGTTCTGATTTTTCTATCCTTGCAGACAACCTCACCACATGCCTCTCTGGCTGAATCAGTGTTTTCTTGAAGGCTTGCCACTGAATCTCCAAAGTTTGATTCCTGTTCTCAAATTCTTTCATTTTTTATTCAATAATCTTTGTGTATTTTAGTTTACAGTTCACATCTGACAGCTGCTCAACTTTTATTCTCTTTAAAACTTTCTTACATGTCATTCTTTTCAATATGAAATTCAATTTTATCCTGCTCAAGACTAAATAGTGATCACTTCCAATTTCAAATTCTCTGTACACTCTGGTGTCCTGCACCAGTGGGAAAATATCATTGTCAACAATAACATAGTCAATGAGACTTCTTATTCCTTGCCTCTTCTCTCCATTTTTGAATTTGTGCACATTTTTATGTTGGAATATGGTGTTGTAATAACCAGTCCATGTCCTGAGCAGAAATCTAACAGGTATTTGCCATTATTATTAGCTTTGCTCTTTTCTCCAAATTTTCCCAAAATATTTTTGTATGCCTTACAATCACTTCCTACTCTGCTATTTAGATCCCCAACACGGACCAACTTTTCCTTTTTCATTGTGTCAGTAGCTTTCTTTAGAGCCTCAAAAAATTCCTCCACTTCTACCTTAGTAGAGCCTTCTGTGGAACCATAGGCACAAATAAGTCTCATTGTCCAGTTTCCCATTCTGATATTTGCCCACATCGCTCTACTTGAGACTGCTTGCCATTCAAGAAGATTAGCCTCGAATTTAGTGTTGAATACTATGGCTACTCTTGATAAATAAATACTTAAGGACTCATAATAATAATAAAACTGAAGGTTATAACTTCAAGAATGCTTATTTGTGTTATATTAACCGTTTTATAATAAATTTAGTTTAATCTTTCATCCAAGTGTGAGCAAACAAAGTTTGCGCCTGAAAGTATCTTAAGGACTGGGATAAAGGGTTAAACTACATTTATTATACTCTAACCAAGTGAAAAATGGTGTGCCACATTTTTTTAATAAATTACTCTGGACTTTCAACATCTTTCTCTAAATCCAGAGTAATTTATTAAAAAAATGTGGCACACCATTTGGCAACTCCTATAGGTAGAGATGACCTGCTAATGCTTCTGCCTGGTATCTCCACTTGGGCCTGGCTCCCACGGAAGAGACCTCAATAAAGGTCGAAACTAGTCTGGGTTGTGGCCTTTCCCTTAATGCATAACATTAGACATATCCGCAAGGAGGTGTGTTTTGCATTATGGGAGATACTGAGATAGGAGTGTGGGTAGCTTGCTCTACCTTTGCAAGGAGTGCCCTGGTGTTGTACCACCTCACCCCAGTCCTGAAGATACTTTCAGGCGCAAACTTTGTTTGCTCACACTTGGATAAAGGATTAAACTAAATTTATTATACTCTAACCAAGTGAAAAATAAACTTTCAACATCTTTCTCTAAGTCCAGAGTAATTTATTAAAAAAGGGTGGCACACCATTTGGCAACTCCTATAGGTAGAGATGACCTGCTAATGCTTCTGCCTGGTATCTCCACTTGGACCTGGCTCTCACCAAAGAGACCTCAATAAAGGTTGAAACTGGTCTGGGTTGTGGCCCTTCCCTTAATGCATAACATTAGACATATCTGCAAGATGTGTTTTGCATTATGGGAGATACTGAGATAGGAGTGTGGGTAGCCTTACCCCAGTCCTGAAGATACTTTCAGGCGCAAACTTTGTTTGCTCACACTTGGATAAAGGATTAAACTAAATTTATTATACTCTAACGAAGTGAAAAATAAACTTTCAACATTAACCGTTTTAGTTTCAAGGGATAATGAAGAATGAGCAAATTACATTTGATACATTTCTTAAATTTCTCACCAATCACTTTTTTAAAATGGGGTATAGTGTTGTGGGGTAAGAACACAAATGTTTAAAAACTATACTTATTGCTTTCAGCTAAGGTGACAAAACACTGTCATGTAGATGCAGCACTACTGACAGTTGCTCAACAAGAGGATGTTGAATTGATTCCTTTATTCCAGTAATGAATGAAGCTCCTTATTTCATATAAGGCTGTGTGGAGAACCAAGTGTCCATACTTGCCTTTTCACTAGGGTGCTGCTAAACAGGCTGGCAGTTTGGGATTTAGATAACCAAGTTACATTCTTTATTGGCTGAAATTATTTATACGTTAAAATGGTAGAAGCGTTATCAGTTTGTCATATTGGCCAGGGTGTTTGTAATACTGTTTTTGTCAGAAAATCAGAGTGAACAGTGAAAAATTGGCTACTGGAGCATGTTTGTCATTCTCAGAAGAATTGAGAAGTATCACTTCAGACGAACTAGCAGAAAAATTAGAGAAACACTATTTCAATATAAGGAATGAGACTGAGATTAACAAACCTAAATAATAAGAATAAAGTGATTTACATAAGCACTAGAGATTAAGGGGGGGAGTAGTAATATTATTTACAGCATCTCCATAGGGTGACTCACAATGAGTCTCCAGAACAACAACCAATTCTGGAAATCCATTCTACTCACTCACCACTCTCCATGCAAAAAATCTGGTGTGCACACACACACACCCCTACTAACCTACTTCTACACAACTTCCAGTTGCTTAAGAGTTGGCTCCTAGTTCTATGACTATTTGTCATATATTGAAAAATTTCACTTGGAAAATTGGAAATTTTAATTTTATAAAACTTATTTAATATCTTAAAAGTTTTTATCATGTCACCTCTTTTCTACCTATCAACTGAACTTTATAACCCAAACCTTCAACCTCCTTGTATGGAGTATTCCAGAGACCTATCACCGTCTTGGTCTCTGAATCTTTTCAACCATCTCCTGATCCCCAAGAAACCCAGGTGACTAAATCTGTGCACAATAGTCAAGATGTGGCCAAATCATAGCTTTATAAAGAGGGATAATAACTTCCTTATCTTTACTTGTTAGTGTGTTTTTCAACATCCAAGTAATTCATTGAGCTATTTTACCAACTTTTGCAATATGTCCTCTGAACTTTAACTTTCTCCACCATTATCCCCAAGTCCCTAGCCTCATCAATTTCCTGCAAATCAATACCATCAATTTGATACACCATATGCAATCTTTTCAACCTGAATGCATAACCTTACATTTTGCAACATTAAATTGACAGTCATTTTCTTTGCCCACAATGCCAATTTATTTAAATCATCCTGCAGGATATCTACATCAACTTTATCAACTATTGCTCTTCCCAGTTTTGCATCATCACAAAACAACTGAATATATCCCCTCTTCAATCTTACAATATGTCATTGATATACAAATTAAAGAGTAGTAGCTCTAGTAAAAAAAAAAAAAAACCCGAGGTACTCCACTAGTCACCATCATTCTCGTAGGCTCCACTCCACCATACGCTACTCTCTAGTGTCTGTCTCTCAGCCATCCCCCTATCCTTGCTACTAGCCTTATAATCCATTCCCATTGTTGTGTCCCTACCTACAATTATTAAACTTTCTTTTATCCTTTCAAGTGAATCTCAGCTTATCTTTATTAAAATTTGACCATGTACGAGATACTACAAAATTCAAATATTTAAGCATTTTCTCCCCTTAGTGTCCCTAATATTTATATTATACTGCGCCTTTCAGGACAATTAGTTTAAGATATATAATTCGAAAACAAGGAGTAATCACAAAAATATATCTGAGTATAAAACTATCGTAACTTAACACGTTAATTTCCTGCGTGATTAGGTTCGTAAGTTTTTTCAAGTGGTGCATTAGGCAGCAATTTCAGACAACTGTATTATCAATGAACAAAAGTTTATTTAAAATCTTAGACATGATACAATTCAATTTCTATTCTATAAAAACACAATTCAATACTAAGAATAAAATTACAAAATTACACCAAGCAAAATACAAGTACTAGGGCAAAATCCTATGTGGGAATTTGCGATCATGCCATAACAGATTTTATACATATAAATATATACATATAATCCTGGAACAAATTTTCACTTTACCTAACCTTATACTAGTTAGAATGCTCTATATTGCTATAATACCATGGACATTTATATTCAGTTTACCTTATCTAACTTACAAAACAAGTCAATATAGGTTAGTTTATATCCTTTCACTATGCCCATACATACATTTGACCTTTAAGACACTCTCATATGAAATACCATACGCATACATAAATCTCTAGCACATGAATGCTTATCAAATAACACAAACTAGATTGCTCTCTTTCTACTCTGACCTGTACTAAAGTCCTAGTTTATCTTCGACTGTCCAATAATTAACAATGATTGCAACTATATGTGATTACAATTGATACAAGATTTTACAGTACCTTTCTAAGATGAACCCTGGTTTTCACGACCTATACCTTTCGTGCTTGAATTAAGGACACACATAGGATCTTCTATATTATCACTATGGAACTTATCACGTGGGCACGGACTTCTGTATGGATTTTCTTTTCCTCTTTTGCAAGTACTGGATGATGAAATACATAGACAATTCCTTCCTTCTTGTAACTATACAGCTTCCCTCGTCTCTTGCAATAGGAATACGGAATTGAATTCCCACACACTTTGTTTCCTTGTTGTGTCAGACTATGCCATTACTCAGGAAAACCTGTGTTACCTATGCGAAAATTTCGTGAAGAAACTGCAAGGAAAAACAGCCTTGTGTGTGTGTGTGGGGGGGGTGTTCCTAACCCTTTTATCTCCATGGCCCCTATCGGCACCTCATTTAATTTCTTTTCTTTCTCCCCCTACTGGAGTTGATCCTACCCACCAATTAAAGTCGCGCTTTTCTGCCCAAAACATGCTACGGTTCCTTTGCATGCGACTCTCACGTGACGACATCTTACTTCAGGAATTGACCTTGAGCGCTCATCATTTGTTTTAAGCTAGCCTCTATACTAAATTAATCCCCTTTTTAGAATTTACTTGAATATTTTAATCTCCTTTATTCAAGTGTTAAACTAGCCTCTCGCATACAAATTCTTATCACTAATCTTCTTTGTCTTAACCTATTTTTTTCCATATCCTTTTTTTTTGTAATAAGATTCCCTTCTTTATTATTTAGTTAAATAAACAATTTCTGCTATAATTATTTTACTTGGATGCAAGCATATTTTCTATCTTTAAATATTTTGTATTAGCAACTTACATAGGACATTATATTTTTATTTTCTTGTTACACGATGATAACTGAAATTTTTACGTTCTTGGTTATCAGGGTGTAACACCATCCTCCAATTTTTGTAAGTTTTTCCATGTTGTATTCTGTCAAATGTCTTTTCATAGTCAAGCAGTAACATGGTATAGCCATTACCTTGATCCAATTCCGCTGTCACTTTATTATAAAATGTGAATAAGTTACTAAGACAGGACCTACCTTTTACAAAGCCATGTTGCCCAGTATAGAGTATCTCATTCCTATCCACCCACTGTTGTATTTTACCTTTCATCAACTTTTCCAATACTTTACCAACTGCTCCCGATATATATTAATTGGTCTGTAGTTTGCTATCTCTGTCTTGGAGCCACCTTTATGTAATGATATTATCTTACCCTCTTTTCACTCCCTTGGATCCCTTCCACTGATACTCAGATTGAACAACTTCGTCAGAGGCATTGCCTCTTGCATAATCATGTAGTACATGGGGTGATATGCCATCCAGTCCCACTGTGTTCACATTCATATTTTTTAATATGCTGAATACCTGTTCATCTACCTTGATATAAAATCACCACCTGGACACCCTAGCAAAATGATCACTTAGCAACTGAACTATTTCTTTTGGTTCAGTCACCTTCCTACCTGTAAAGTCATTCTACCATAGTAATTTTTCCTCTTGTCACATAACGAAAAAAAACTTTTGTGCTTGCTTTGACATGTTTGGCTAATTCTCTCATTTGGCCTTCCTTACCATACTAGTCACCCTTTTTTGTTTGCACTTTGTACTGTTCATGAGTATGCTGATCACTTTTTTCTTTATATTTCCTCCACAATGTTTTTTTTTTTTTTTTTTTGTAACTATTGTTTTATATCCTTACTCATCCACCTAATTCCATCTTGGTTTATCCTCCTGACTTTAGGTATGCAGTCTAATACAGCTACTCTCAAGCAATCTCTGACCACTTGCCGTGCACTACTGACATTCTTTCCTTATAGACAAATTATTGAGTGCAAAATATGAGCGCTCTCCACTGTTATATATAATTTGTTATTTGTAATTTATGAGTTTAGTTAAAACTAAAATAGTTTTTCAAAAACTGAAGCCGTATGTATGAATGTTTTGAAGAAAATTAAGAAAATAAACATGCCATCAGCAATAGACCATATCTTTGAAGATACAGAAAAGAACTTAAAACATTAATATTCTGAAATATGTAAAAACAAAGTTAAGCTGAAATAGTATGCTCATTTAAACAGAATGGGAAATTAAAAAATTATCAGGACAAGTGTTTGAGAGAAAAAGCAGGAAATAGAACCAATTGACATCCAAAATAGACAGTCTGGTGCAGGATTGCTTTAGAACACTGAAATGTAAGCACTAATTACTTTAGAGACCTAACAAATAGACCAGTTCAAAAAAAAAAAAAAAATAGTTGATCAAAATTAGTCTTAAATATTGTGTTAGATTGATAATTTCATAGAAGTGTGCTTTTTGTAAGATTCTATGCTGTTACCATTTCAGCAGTGAGTGACATGTAATAATGCTTTCTTTGCTGAAATACCAGATTCCAAAACAAACCATCTAAAATTTTTTTAGAATTGATTGGGATTTTTATTATCAGTATAACACAAATTATGAAACTAAAATAGTTCATTCAAACAATGGCATGAAGGATTAGTTCAGTTTTCAGTGTGTGAAAAACTGTTTCATGGGTTTCAAGTACACATATTAAAAAATTCACCACTAGAATCCAACAACATTCTTCAAGGTGTGATCAGAATGACAGAATAGTGCCTAAACAAGTTGGACTGCCCCCTTTTTTTTAAGACACTTCTAATACATCTTCCCAGTGTCACCTTAACTTTCTATCTACATAAGCAGAAACATTTACAATCCTCAGCAGAATGGTATCATTAAACTCTTAATGAAAAGAGCCAGTAAATTCTATTTTCGACTGACATTCCTCACATATGAACTCATATTTGTTCCACCAGAAGCTAAAACCTACAAATCTGTATAATTAAAAAAAATACTGAATACTGCCTCCATCTCACAGCATAGATTATAGTACTGTAGCCTTTATTTGGACCATCCTAGAAAAAAATAACCAGTACATTAAAAGAAATACAAATCTTAATATAGCTTTCAAAGCCTTCATCAACTAGTTACTCAACTTTTCCTCCACCCTTTCAATACCAGAGATCTTTTTATCTATAAGCCATTCTATTATGAGTAAACTGAAGAATAGCAAACATTGACTTGGAATATAAACATATCTGCTCTCTCAGTGTTGTCTACAGACCATGGACATGAACCTACAGAGATCAAGTAGAAAAAGACCACCATACTTCATGGCAAATTTAAGCAACACACTTTTTCTGAAATTTGTAGTACTCTTAAAAATTGGCCTAATCTAAGTAAATGTCGATGTATGAAACTTTCCAAGATATAGGAAACTGGATTTAAGGCCTGCACAACAACATGGCTACTGGCTAGAAGCTATAAATGTTAATCCCCCCCCCCTCCCCAACTTCAGGCTCACATTCATTGCATTTGTATTATGCCTATGTCACCTGAGAGAGAGTTATGTTTCACCTCTGACGTCTCAGTTACAAAAATTGAAATACTGCCTCTGTTGTAAAATCATGGCTTATCTCGGAATGAACGTCCTCAGACATGGCATACCAACAGTTACTTTGACTGCTGATTATTCAAGTAAAAGCAAGAGAAAATGTATTTTTCAACAGATTCAGATTAGAAGATGAATTTCATTGCCTTATGTGAAACCACTGCCTTGCTTATTGAAACCTGAAGTGTGCTTGAAAAAAAAGTTCCGTAAAGCGCGTGTTGAGAAACATCTGTGGGTTTCTCATGTTTTTCAATATGCTCCACAGAAAATCATATATATATAATGTTTTAAATGTTGTGATACTAAATAAGAAGTTGGCAGTGAATTTTTAGTACTCATACGTTTAAATGTACAAAGGTAAATACTTGGAATCACTCATAATAACAGTGTTTTCTTGTCCCAGCAGGTTTGGTAGGGTGCCTGTGTCCACTTGTTTTTTCAGCCATTTCCCAAATTGATCTTTCATGCAAGTAAATAGGGTTTGTGGAGTTACATCTTGTAATTCCACAAAATTAACTATAGAACTATTTCATACAATAGGAAAATGAGATGGCAGTTGTTTGTCATATCCTTGTATGCTTTTATCATAGTGGATAGAGATCGCACTAATCTTCTGTAGAGAAGATTTTTTTATTTGTCATTTTATTAATTTTATATATATATATATATATAATTTGGATATAAACTCATAAATCAAATCAATGTACAGGGTTGTGTAGAAGATTTGGTGTGAAGTTTGTAGACCTCTGGATTGAATTTGACAGATTGACAGATACAATGTTGATGGACTGCACTTAAATAGATTTGGAATTAGGCTAGAGAAATTCTGTTCAATGAGCGTGTGAAAGCACAAAGTCAGAAAAATTAAAACTGTTAGGGTGGATATAGGTGAGTTGTGTATGAAATCACCCTTGAGGTAAGTGGAGCATGACAATAACCAAAAAATGTGCAATCTAGTCTCTGAAACAACAAAAATTGGCTGGTAGCCTAATGCAATGCTACAGTTTATGTATATTAATACAAGTATCAAGAATAAAAAGGGAGTTGTGGGCATTGGTATTGGTTAGTTGAATCTCACCAAAAGTTATAACCATTAGTGATACTTGGCTGACAGCAGATAATGTTACAAGGATAGAATGTTAGGGCATAATATTTTCAGGGTGAATAGAGAAGGTAAGATGGGGTGTGGGATATTGCTGATGATGGCAGATGAGCCAAAAAGTGTTGGAGATCAGGAAGACAGGTGTGTGGACTGCAGTTTGTTGAGGCAGTAGGAAAATATACAGATGCTTGCTGCTATAGATTTGGGGGGGGGGGGGGGGGAACAAGAGATGGTTTGAAAGGCATGCATCAGCAGCAAATTAGCACAATGAATGTAAATCGAGTAATTATGGGGAACTTGGCAGGAAAGAAACTTGGCTTTTTGCATCTCATGACAAATCAGCCAGAGAAGTTACAAAAAATGCTATTAGTGCAGTTGTCTTTTTAGATGAAAGATTAAGTAGCAGAGATGATGGATTTAAATCTAATCCATTCCTAGAAACCAAATGCAGCACTTTGTAATTTCATTTCAGGCCTTCAAAAATAAGCAGTACAGTGGCTTCATGGGAAAGGGGAATGGTGACAATGAAGATTGTGTACTATCAACAGAAATTTATAAGTATTCATGCCACAGTGAGATTTGAACCCATAGCCTGTTGGTAATAGTGTCAATGTAGTACTTTTTATTAACCCTACAGTGCCATTCAATTTCACAGAGCTAAGGTCTCATTCCAAAATAATGATATTTGATAACCAGTGAGCTGAAATTATCAAATTCCTGACTTACCTCAGAACATGGAATGAAGTCATTCCTTCTGGACATTTTGGCTCAGTATGCTCTTATGGACATGAAGTCTTAAAGAAATGCTGAATTTTAATCATTATTATAAAGCCAACCAAAATTATTCTTTAATACAAGAAAAATACTAAACTTTCCCCTCACCTCAAGTATTCCATGCTAATAAATTTTATTACTTTTTGTTACTTTATTTTTCTTTACAAACATATTTAGAAAAGAGCAAAAAAAAAAACAATTATGTGCTGTTATGTTTAACTGTTTAAAATAGTAAATGTGCTTTTTCTGTGGCATCTTATGTGTTTGCTTTGCTGTTGGCAGTTTTTACTTTGCTCTAGTTTGACATGTGTTCTTTTAAGTTTAGTCTTTATCATTCTTCTTTTCTAGTAAATACTATCAAGTACTGTATATTCTAGATATTGCAATAGTCCAACACAATATTTTCTTCCTAGTTCATTATGAAAAAAAATCGGTATATTATTTTAGGCCTCTGATCTGATTACCTCTTACTTTCTGCCCTCTGACATACCCAAACTCATGTATCTTTATCTTCCTTGAGGCATTCTTCTTTCTATTGTGTGTTTTGCTAATCTTCTTCTCCCGGTTGAATATTAAGTAGAACTACTCTAAGATGACATCATTACTTAATCTCTATTCTTTACTGATAGTCTCATTTTTGACATGGTGCTGTCACTAATGCAATCCATTCATTGCCAAAATTCTCATATCTCCTGTCTTTGATCAACTATTTTGTTTCTAACCCCCCTCCCAAAAAAAAGATTAAACTCAAAATTGATCCAAACACTGCCTTGTATGATGCTATCTGATTTCCTTTTTTTTTTTTTTTGTATAAATTTATTCATCTGACTTCCCACCATAGCAGTCTCACTTATTCTGTTATGTACAGGAATACCCCAGTCATACAGCATGTTTGGTTCCAGACCACCATCATATAGCGAATCACTGCTTTGTTTTTCCCTCTCTATCATGTACTGGTTTAATAACATTTTAAGTCTTACAAGGGTATGCTGAAAAGTGATAATCACCATGAAAGATTTGAGGTAGAACCATGTAACATACACATTATCCTACATATTCCCTATGAAGTATTATACACGTGTTACAATGCTGCTGCATCACTTGCAATCCTCTGAGAAAAGTCTTGTTGCACAAACCAGTCAGCTGCAGATATGACATCATTTGTGGTAAATTTTGTTCCTTTCAAGTGTTTCTTTAAATTTCAGAATAGGGAATAGTCAGATGGGGCCAGGTCTGATGAATAGGGTGGGTGAGTCAAACATTGAAAGCCCAAGTTGATATTGTCTGTTGGGTTTTGTGAGGAGGTGCATTGTTCTGCAAAACCAACATGTCTCTGCTGAGTTTCCTGTGGCAGTTTTCCTTCCGAGCTGTTCAATAAACTGCTGCTGTAAGTTTCACCTTTTTTTTTTTTTTTTTGAGGTACTTGGTAAGGATTACATCATATCTCAAAAGACAATGGCAAGAACCTTCCCTACTGACTTTTGGGTTTGGAACTACTTTGGCTGTGGAGAACATTTGTGCCTCCACTCCATTGACTTGTTTGTTCTCTGGGTCATAGTGATGAAGCCATGTTTCGCCAGCAGTCACATTATGAGAAAAAATTGCACCTGATTTCTCAAAATCCCTTGAGATTATTATCAACATTTGACCTCCATGGAGTCAGAGACTCATCATGGGAAGTACTCACTATCGCATACAATGCTCATCCAACCGTGTCTTAAACTGATTCAATGTGCCCACATCCACAACATGCTCAGGCAATGCATTCCACTCACTATGCAAAAACCCTTCTCACTCCTTTGCTCACACCCTCATATAGTTTCCAGCAATGACCTCATGTTCTACTCCCCTTTTCCATTCTATGAAAAATCTCTTCCATGTCTACCTGACCAGCTTATATGTCTCAATCATATCCCCACCTCCTATTCAAGAGGCTCTGCAACTTACATTCTCTCAATCTGTCCATGTACTCCACATTCCAAAGACCACTGACTACCTTTGTGAATCTTCTCTGTACCCTTTCCAACATATCCTCATCACCATGAAAACCCGGTGACCAAATCTGTGCACAATCCATATGAGGCCTGATCAAGGCTTTATACAATGGAATCGTAACCTCTATTTCTGCATGTCAAGGTTTTCCGCATCATTACAATTATTCGATGTAATGTCTTCACAACTTGTGCAATGTGTCCCCTGAATTTCAGGTCCTTGTCCACCATCACTCCTAGATCTCATCTCTACTTCTGTTAAAGTTTCTCCACCAAGTGTATACTTTGCATCCGATCGTTGCTTACCAAATCTCAAAACCTTACACTTGGCAATATTGAACTGACAGTTCCACTTACCTGCCTATTCATGCAATCTATTCAAGTCCTCTTGTAAGGCATTAACAGCCTGACCGTGCATTGCTGTCCCCAGTTTTGCATCATCTGCAAACAGCTGGATATCACTAGTTAAACCCAACGCAATATCATTAACATACAAATTGAACAACAATGGCCCCAAAACTGACCCCTGCGGCACACCACTGGTGACCTTTCTCTTTCAAGATACTGCACCCCCATATACAACTTTCTGATACCTATCTGACAGCCAGTCACTGATCCAACACAGAAGTCTGTTATCCAATCCCATCTGTTTCAATTTATTTAAGAGCTTGTCATGTGGCAGTCTATCAAAAGCCTTTGCAAAATCCAAGTACACCATTGTATATGCATCTCCTCTGTCCAAGGTATTTGTCACCTTGTTATAGTACATAAGTAAGTTAGTGAAACATGATCTCTCCCTTAACAAACCTGCTGATAACCACAGAGAATACTGCTATTATCAACCCATTTCTGTATCCTACTTCTCACCAATGTCTCTAGGATCTTCACCACAACTCCAGATATACAGACCAGCCTATAACTTGAAGCTACAGCCTTATCACCGCCTTTATGTAGTGGGACAATTTTACCTTCCTTCCACTCCCTTGGAACCTGTGCTGTTGCAAAACTTATTAAACAGGCATGTCCCTGCTATTGCCAGTTCCTTGGAACATTCCCTTAAGATGCGTGGTGATATGTCATCAAATCCTAGCGCCTTATTAACATCAAGGTTATTTCCTCAAATACCTCCTACTTGCTCACAATTAAGCTATCCTCGACACTTACTTTCATGATTCCACCCTGATCAAGATGAAACATCTTTATAAATTGATCACTGAATACCTCAACAATGTCTTCTGCAGCAATTACCATTCTACCACTTTCTTAACTTCATCTTTCTTCCTTCTACTTGCTACATATCTAAAAAAAACTAGGGTTTTTCTTAGCCTGATTTGCTAATTTCTGCTCATGCTCTACTTTTGTTTTCCTTACTGAGTCACTCTCCTGGCTTGTTCTTTATATTCTTCATGTGACTGATTACTATTATTCATCTTGTACTTCCTCCAAAGTACTTTCTTGATCCAGATTTCATGCTTAAGCTCCACATTCATCCATTTTACACCTACCTTATTCAGCCTTTTGGCCTTTGGGAAAATTGATGCTGTTATGTATTTCTTTGTAAGTTCCCATGCAGCATTTATTTCCTTACCGCTCAACTCCTCATTCCATGTTATAGCTCGAAGTTGTCTCCTACGCTTGTCATATTAACCAGCCTTATAATTCCACATATATCCTTTTCTCACAAAAGCCTGCATATGACTAGCCACATCACAGGTGATTACTTCATGATCACTTTCACCAACTGTAGGAAATGTGAAACCCCTCTGAGATGACAGCACATGTTCTCTCTTGTTTGGCATTCAAACATTTGGCCCCAACTTGTTCCCTGGATATCCCCAAAGTCTTTGCAATGTTTTTGACTGGTATTCATCTGTCATCAAGGATCATGGCATGCACTGCATCAGTGTTTTCAAACGGAATTGCTATTCCCAGTTTTAAACTTGGACACCCATCTGGCAAGTTGGAAGGCTGGGCACAGTCACCTAAGGTCGCACAAAGAAGATATGTTGGGAAATCCAAAGGTCAATTAAGCAAATAAAAAAGTGATTCTGTGAGTAGCTTGACTGGAACAAGCCAACCAGTTTGGTCATCTAACGACTAAACACAGAGAGGATGCTGCAAGCAAGACGCTAAAAAATTATGCCTAAAATTGGCACTGAAAATGTGGGAAAATGTAATGCTTTTTCATGATTTTTTTTTATTTCACACATATTATCACAGTAATTTAATTTGACTAAAGATGTTCAGTCTGCACAAACACACACACATATATATATATAGAGAGAGAGAGAGCTAATATTGCCGATTGAAATACAAGATGCAACATTCTTGTATTTCAAGATGTTAGTAACTGGGTATTTTTAAGAATTTCAATCCACTTAGGGCGGAAATACATGAAAGCAATAATAGTAATGTCCTGTGTAGCTATGAGATGATCTGGCGTAAAATGGATGCTAACCAGATAAAATACACTGTTGTCCAAAACCTAAGGACGAGCACTATTTCTGAAGATTACAACCGCAAATTCAGGCGAATCAGCTTGTGGCAGTAGGCGCAAAGAGGTCATGTCCAGATTGGCGATCTCCATCTGAGGGATCCAGTTGAATAAAGAGGGGGGAGGGATTCCTTTGTCTCTACAGTTTTCTGCCAAATGGATACTTTGTTTCCTCTTTGTCTGTCAAGCAGTTGCTAAAATGAAGAAAGTTGGAAGGGCATTGTAATTTTCTAAAAACAATTAAGCGATTGTTTAATCTTTTAAGATTCATAACTTATGATATATATGCATGTGTATCGATATAAATAAAGTACAACTATCATTTTATTAATGAAGGTTATTTGTTGTTTTTGTATGTATATATTAGGTATCAAGCAAATATTATTTTGGATGAACTGAATTAACTGTCAATATTTTTTATAAATGGATGACAGTATATAAGTGCATCGATTCCAAGCGTTTTTGTTAATCTAACAGAAGAGGAATAAGACAATGCGCAGGAGTAAAAATAAATATGTGCATTAATATTAAAAATGAATACATTAAGCTAAAACTTAAAAAAATAATAAAACTAAAATAAATAAACAAGAAAGGAATTAAAAGAAAACAGTGGTTGCTAATGGGAGGAGCAATGTTTTTTTTTAATTATAACTATAGTACGCCCACAAATTCGAGGCTCTTAGACACTTCTGCACGTGTCACAAAAAGGAGAATCTATTCCGATAATAGGGTAATCAATCCGTCTTCTGGGATGAGTTTGTTTATTGCTACAGGTCAGAAAATCTAGCTTTTCTTTTATGAACATTGTAGTTTTTAAACTAGTACAACGACAGACAAAGCACGTGATTTCGCATGCTGCGACCAATCTCCCCTTCAGCATGAATCGACTATTCTTGGCAAAAAGCCAAGCAAAGCTCTATAAAGTGTGGGCGTACTATATTACGAGACACCACCAGCGCTACAAGGACTCATCGCGGGAGGACAATCTATTCTACTACCATCTCCACCACTACTTAATTCTCCTACTACACACAGCTGCCATCATCACTAACAACAGTATCTTTTGTCTGTGCAGTGTCGATTTTCTTGAATTTACGGGACAATACTCTCGAGTTTCTAGGAGAAAAAACTCGCTTGACCGTGTCAGGGATCGACTAACTAGGGAACCAGTCGAAAAAAGGCTTAGTAAAACTTACTCTAGTTTGTGACTAGAATAGAACTTATGACGCTCTTTCTTCGTGCGATCTAGCGTGGTGAACAGCTCACGAAACTTCCACTGAGTTACACAGACGATGTTTCATTATTTTAGGCTTTTTTAAATGGAATTTGCCTCATTCATAAATGAGAAAACTACTCATTTTTATTTAGTTTCCAAAAATAATAATAAATGAAGGAAAGAGCACACTGAAATGTTGAATCTTAAAAGTTTATCTATTATTATGCCCTCAATTAGTTGAAAAACATTATTTGACTCTTGCTTATAATATAAAATTGACATTTTTTAAATAATCCTACCTTTTAACAACAATAATAAACTATAGGTTAGAAATTTCAGTACAGAGATATAGGAAATATTTTATTCCTATAAAAATTAATTTTTTTGTTTTATATATATATATGTTCACTTCATTTTTCATTCTTTTGACTTTCTGTCTTCCTATTATTTCCTCCTGAATAATACCACATCTATCAAGTTTTCACGACTTTGTGAATGAGTTTATTAATATCAAATTGAATGTTGTTGTATATGCCAATGGATTTAATTTCAATTGTCTGATTATATTGGGATTCCTACAAGTATAGAATGTTATGTATAGAAGTATTACAGAAAAGTATAGAATATTAAACTTTTGTAAATAATTCTACAGAGATATTTAATTTATATTGTACATTCTTGTAATAACTATAATAATAATAATAATCAGTTAACGCTTTTATTCCCTTATAGGGAGTTGGTGAGCCATTTTTTTAACCCTATCTTGCTTTTTGGGAAATGAGGGGTAGTTCAATCTTCACCAGTAGCTAATCAGAGATAGCTGGCCCATGGCTATCACTAATTTAAGCAGCAACTGATGAAGAGACGGGCAAACAAGGGCTGCCATTTCTTGGTATCTAACAAGAAATGTTAGTCTGAAATAATCTGAGTTCTACGATCAATTTCCTTGAATTTATGAAACGAAAAACCGGAGTTTATGGAAGAAAAACAAAAAAAAAAAAAAACATTTTCCGTGCCGGAGATCAGCTAACTCGGGAACCGATCGAAGAAAGACTCCGAAAAAGCTCCTCCAGTCGGTAACTAGTGCAGCGAATGCAAGGGCACTTCTACTGAACTACACAGTCTTTGTAAAATATTGTATATTCTATTGTAATATTATTATTTTAAAAAAATCAGTTAACGCCTTGTGTTGCTTTATAGGGAGTAGGCAAGGCCTTATTTTTTTTTTTTTTTTTTAACCCTATCTAGCTTTTGGAGACCGCGTGGGCAGTTCAGTCTCCAGAGATAGCTAGCACTGAACCCTAACATGATATGTCCTTGTCTGAAATAGTGAGTTCTAGAGTCGATTACTCTTTACGGACCAAAAACTCGAGTTTCCCTGCCAGAGATCGACTAACTCGGGAACCTGTCGAAGAAAGGCTTAGGAAAAGTATTTTACATTTTCAAATTTAATACAATGAAGAATACTGAATAATTTTCCTTCTATCGTTCTAATAAACAATGTTTAATACTACATCTAGGTTATTTCAAAATACTTACTAATAAAGTTCGCTCACCGTTTGTAGGTCTCTCCTTGGCATTTTGCCAAGAATAGTCGATTCAAGCTGAAGGGTATAAAAAAATGAAGGATGTACGAATTGGTCGCCAACATGCGAAATCACGTGCTTTCCTTGACTGTCGCTGTACTAGTACTAGCTTAATTTTTGTTGTCGCTTTTTTGCATTTTTTTTATTATTATTAATTTGTATGATGGATCCAGTTATACCAGTCAATCAAAAAAACAATAAAGTCAGTTACCCAAACTATACTCTTTCTCCCTAGTGATCGGATCCCCGAGGAAATCATGGATTTAATCAGACTGAAAAACAAAACCAGAAAGAGGTACCATAACAAAAAAGCCCCGCAAGATAAAACAAATCTGAATAAATTAAACAGACAAGTCCGTCAAGCTCTCCAAAAAACATCGAAACCAAGAGTGGGAATCCAAGCTAACGAAATTAAACCCAGAGGACATCTCCATTTTGGAAGTTCCTGAGAACCTTCCGCACTAAAAGGCGACTTTTACCCCAATTCAGACCAAGAAAGGAATAGCCCATACTGACATGGAAAAGGAAGACGCTCTGGTAGACAGCTTGGAAACTTAATGCAACCCCTCTTTTGAAAATTTGAACATCAATCTTATCTACAAGATTCACTGTCCAGTCAGGCAGGCCATAACACAACAAAAGGATGACCTTGAACCTGTCACACCCACTTCTCCAACAGAAGTTATAAATATCATAACCCACCTGAACAACAACAATAAGTTCAGATGGAATCACAAACAAAATAATCAAACTACTTCCCAGAAAAGCCATTGTACATCTAGTCAACATAATAAATGCCATCCTCAGACTCCAGTATTTCCCTTTAACATGGAAAATAGCAGATGTCACACCAATCAAAAAGATGGGAAAAAACGCTCAACTCCCTGAAAACTACAGACCTATCAGTCTTCTGTCCAGCCTTGGAAAGATCGCAGAAAAAGTAATCCTTACAAGACTTCAATCAGAAACGGATAAACTAGATATAATTCCTAATGAGCAGTTTGGATTTAGAAAAAAACCACACCACCGTTCAACAGATTCACAGGCTGATCGAATTCATCTCCGTAGGCTTCAATCGGAACCCCCACACAGCTGCGGTCTTTATAGATGCTGCGAAGGCTTTTGATAAGGTGTGGCATCAGGGTCTTCTCTACAAGCTCATCATATTCAATATGCCTACAAATCTAGTTAAAATAATTCACTCATACCTCAAAGACAGATTCATGCAAGTCAAAATAAAAATGAAATTATGTCAGCCAGACGCAAGGTCCTGGCGGGTGTGCCGCAGGGCTCACTCCTGGCCCCCCTTGCTGTTTTCTATCTATATAGCTGATATCCCTCAAAACTCAAGCTCAACAATTACTGCATTATATACAGATGATACTGCGTTATTAGCAAGATCTCCCGGCCCCAAACTAGCCATCAAAAGACTCCAAAATGGTATTCACACAGTAGAGAGATGGTTGATGGACTGTAGGATCCAAGCAAATCCACAGAAGAGTTCAGCCATTCTGTTCACTAGAAAGAAGCCTCAGATCAAGGAAGATATACATTTACTAGGAGTTAAGATCCCACGGCGGAACACAGTCAAATATCTCGGTTCAAAAAAAAAAACTACAATTCACCAGTCATAAAATATATATGCTCAAAGACATCCAAAGTAATTGCTCAGCTTTATCCGATGATCAACAGAAAAAGCAAACTGGACACTCAGAACAAACTGAATGAATCAATAATTCTCCACTCAAAGAACTTTCCTTCTCAGACAAAGGGGAATATGAAAAGCATTTATGCTTCACCCATCAAGTCAGTATGTTTCTGCGTTCTGCCTCAGTATTTACATAGGGGTCTACCTACTTACTGATGAGACCCAATAAAGGTCGAAACCGGTCTGAGTAGTGACCTCCTTCCATAATGTATAACTGCATACATCTCCTAGGAGATGTGTTTTACATTATGGGAAAATACAAAGGACGGTGATCGGATCTTACTCCACCTTTACTACCAGTTTCCCCAGCATGTAGTACCAGGTGTTGGCTTATGCTTGGACTCCCCGAAACTTTATATAGCTTCTATATTCGGCATGAAACTCTTAGATTCCTATCTTAGAGTTTCTTATTAGGCTAAGAAATAATGTGGTATTCAATATCCACTTAATTTGAATAATACCATTATTGGTTGTTGGTAATTCGATATAAACTTTCATGGTTGATGGACCTTCACGAGATTTTTTCACAAGCCTCTAAATGTTCAATACGAGTTTATTGAGTCTATATCGAGTGGACGTGAAGTCATAGATGAATAAAGTATACTGTCACACATCAGAATTCTAGAAATACACAAGGACTAAAATTTACCCGTGTCTCATAATATGTCTCTTCAAGATGATTACCTTTCAAGATGAAAAAAAAAATCAGCTAACACCTATGTTGTTCCCGTATAGAGAGTAGGCCCCCCCCCCCCCCCACCCCCCCCCCCCCCCACCCCCCCCCCCCCCCACCCCCCCCCCCCCCCACCCCCCCCCCCCCCCACCCCCCCCCCCCCCCACCCCCCCCCCCCCCCACCCCCCCCCCCCCCCACCCCCCCCCCCCCCCACCCCCCCCCCCCCCCACCCCCCCCCCCCCCCACCCCCCCCCCCCCCCACCCCCCCCCCCCCCCACCCCCCCCCCCCCCCACCCCCCCCCCCCCCCACCCCCCCCCCCCCCCACCCCCCCCCCCCCCCACCCCCCCCCCCCCCCACCCCCCCCCCCCCCCACCCCCCCCCCCCCCCACCCCCCCCCCCCCCCACCCCCCCCCCCCCCCACCCCCCCCCCCCCCCACCCCCCCCCCCCCCCACCCCCCCCCCCCCCCACCCCCCCCCCCCCCCACCCCCCCCCCCCCCCACCCCCCCCCCCCCCCACCCCCCCCCCCCCCCACCCCCCCCCCCCCCCACCCCCCCCCCCCCCCACCCAAATAGCAATTTGTAAACACAGACTTCAACGGAACGCTGTAATAGCAACACACACACACACACACACACACACACACACACACACAAAGGAACAAAAAGGACTACCACAAAAAATTCGATTACAAAGATAGTTATGAAAATTTGCATATCATTCAGAGACTACTGGAATTAACTGAAATCAAAATTTACAGTCAGATTACGAAATTGATAAAAGTATAAAAATATTGCTAATATATTTTATTAATATTCTTTTATTTGAATCGCGTAGTTATAGGTTTTAAATAAAATTTGTCTCTTAAAAAAAAATGGAAAATTTTGGAAGGATTTTTTAGTCTCGAAAATACAATAAAAAGAGTTGAAATTCTTATTTTCCTGTTTTTGTACGTTAATATCCTGCCAAATAAATATGTAAAAAATGAACAAACTATGAATTCAATTTATTTCGCGTCCTTGCTAAGTTAATTTTAGCAGATGCTGAATATTAGTTCCAGCGGACAAAATTTATGAAGGCATCAGACGACACCATTTAGAATTTCTCAATGAATAACACCAACTTAAAAATTCTTTAAAAAAAATTATAACTAAAATTAAATTTAAAAAAAATTATAACTAAAATTAAATTTAAAAAAAAATTACTTTGAATAAAGAATATGATTTTTGAACATGATTTTAGCATTTAGTTAGGTTAAGGTGGATAAGGTGACTAGCCCTATGCCTTCCGATATATTCTATGGCTGTAGCTGCGTGTGTTCACGGGACCGGTTTGCCTGCTTGCGGGAGGAAAAACCCCAGATAAACTGAGAAGAAAAACTCTGCTGTCTACGCTCAAGACCGGCTAGCTCAAAGATCCTAAGCTCCTCACGTTGGTGACGGGAATCGAACCCAGGACACTCCTTTCCCAGTGATTGCGAAGCGCATAGCCACTAGGCTAACCGCGCAGACTAATAAAAAACTATCCTGTTAATACCAAGGTGTACTGACTCCCTTTAACAATGGGGTGGAATTTAGCCTGTTGCTGAGGGAGGAAAGAATTCAAAAGCTGTAATTGCTTTATGTTCAGTACTTTATTTACTTATTTCCCATATACAGGGTGTCCCAAAATTCACGCAAGATTTAAATTTAGCGCCACTTGTGCGGTAAAGTGTTGCCAACGAGAAAAAAAAGACAGCGTGACAGCTGACAGTTCAGGGTTATTAAAAATGGAGCGCTACACGAAAGAACAATGCATTTTCATTGTTGAGCAATATTTTAAAAATAATAAAGGTTTGGCAGCTACAGTTCGCAATTTTCATACAAAATATGGCCGGAATATTGATTTAACTTCATCAAGTGTGAAAAGATTAATTAAAAAATTCAAGGAAACTGGATCAATTAGTGATCTTATACACTCTGGCCGTCCTTCAACAAGTCGTTCAACAGAAAACATCGAAGCAGTTCGTGAGAGTGTTGCTGAGAGTCCAGGAACATCAATTCGGCACCATGGTCTTGAATTGGGCATTTTGAGAAGCTCTCTACAGCGTATTCTCACGAAAGATTTGCATTTTTATGCTTACAAAGTGCAATTGACTCAAGAACTGAAGCCTACTGACCACACACAGCGAAGAGAGTTCGGTGAATGGATTATGGAACAACAAGTGGATGCTTGTTGTTCCATAATCCTGAAGATGATTTTTCGAACAAAATCATCTTCAGCGATGAGGCTCATTTTCATCTTGATGGCTTCGTTAATCGACAAAATTGTCGCATTTGGGGTTCAGAAAATCCACGAGTGATTGTTGAGAAGCAAATGCATCCACAACGTGTCACTGTTTGGTGCGGATTTTGGGCTGGAGGCATCATCGGTCCATTCTTCTTCGAAAATGCGGCTGGTAAGGCAATAACAGTTAATGGTGCTCGCTATCGCGACATGATAACCCAGTTTTTTGTGCCTAAATTGCAAGATATGGATGTGGACGACATGTGGTTTCAACAAGACGGTGCCACATGCCATACAGCCCGAGAAACAATTCAATTACTGCATGAGTCATTTCCTGGTCGTGTAATTTCCCGTTTTGGTGATCAGAATTGGCCGCCCAGATCATGTGACTTAACGCCGTTGGACTTTTTTCTTTGGGGTTTTTTGAAGTCTAAGGTTTATGCCAACAAGCCTACGACCACCCACGCCGTGAAGGAGGAAATTGAGCGCTGTATCAACGAAATTCAGCCACATTTATGCAAAACGGTCATGGAAAATTTCGACAAAAGAGTGCGTATGTGCCAGCAAAGCCGTGGCGGCCATTTACCCGATATGCTGTTCCATGCATAACCCTATACTGTATACTTTATGAATCAATAAGAAATTACAATTTTTAATTAAAAACCTGTGTTTTCTATCAAAATTACTTCTTGCGTGAATTTTGGGACACCCTGTATTAGTTCTTAGGTACATGAACTAAATCTGGATACACATGTAATAGAGTTTGTGCTTACCGAGGACAGAGTGGAAAGCGAGTACTACAACTTTCAAGGTTTCTCAGCAGTTCGTAGAATGGTGTGCCTGCGCATCTCAAGCAATCGCAGGTTTATTATTATGACTTTATCTTTTCACAGTTAGACTTTTAAAAAGTATTCAGTATTTGTACACAATAATGAACACAGATATTTGGCAATGTTCTTTTATTTTGATTCTATGAATAAAACCTATATAATGAACTTAATCTAAAAAAATTGTATTTCATTTTAATTTGATAATTTCAGATTTAGACGCACTTTTATATTAAAATATAAAAATTATAAATAATAATTAATGAAATTCTATTATTCACACATAAAGATATTAAAATTGAAAAATATTAAAATATAAAGTCGATATTATCCAAAGAGAAGATTTTTAAAATGAAGCATCAAATACATTTTTAGAAAATTTATTTAATTAACAAGTATCCACATGATAAACGTTGCTCAAGTTATGTTTTTTTTTTGTTTGTTTACTTTTTTCACGACTTATTTTTCTTTTTGATTCTCTAAGACTTTATTAAGTGCACTTTCTTATGAAACAAATAATTACTCCTTTTGCGATACTAAAATTAGGAATACGATTTTTTAATATATTATAAATTTTTAAAAAAGTATATTTTTTTCCCTTCTAAATATCACCCATCTCCGCGAAACAATGCAAACTTTATATGGAATCTTTATATGAGTTACTTTATTTGAAGGTGAGTTAGCTGATCTTATAGGGCGATAGCAGGGTTTTCCCTCCGGCGTACAGGCAAATTGGCCTTCAGAACACACGCAATTTACAGACAAAAAAATACTATTGGTGGTGATGGGCGGTAGATGGCGTTGATAGTAGGAGAGACGGTTAGATGTGTGGAGTGGAGTAGAGTGCCCTCCAGAGATAAGTCCTTGGACTCCTTGGAGATGTCACGTAATAATAATAATAATAATAATAGCCTTACCTACAATGTTTCGTTTCATTTGATTAAGTCATCAGTCAGGTACATTAATTTCGATCGTCGCAAAAACTAATAAACAAAATTTGATTCCTCATTTATAATACAGTAGTATCTCGCTAATCCGAACCTCTTTAGTCCGAACCCTCCAGTAATCCGAACTGTGGTTTGAAAGAAAAAAAAAGGTTTTATTACGTATTATTATATTTTGTGTACTATTATTTTTATTTAATAATTATTATTATATTATTATATATAAATATATATATAAATAAATATATATATATTTATTTATTTATTTATATATAATATCTATTATATATTATATATAATATTTATATATAATAATATATAATATAATATATATATAATATAATAAAATAATATATATATATATATAATATTATATATAAATTATATATATAAATAAATAAATAAATAATATATATATAAATATATATTATATATAAATATATATATATATATTATTATTATTATATATTATTATTATAAAATAACCATTATTATTATCTCTCAGGGGAACCTGTAACCCCTAGAGAGCGCGTCCCCTGGGTGGCGGATACGGGAGCCCACCATGTGTGTGTGTGTACATGCGGGTGCGTGTGTGTGTGTATATATTTATATATGGTAGGGTGGTCCGAATATGCTGAATAAGGACTCGTGGACCAACAGGACCATAAGGGGCAATCATCTTGATTGTAAGGGAAGCGGCACTCCCATGGACCCCTAGCTGGATCTATCCTCTCCTTCTTCTACTTTGAGGAAGACCCACTTACTTTAATCTTTCCTATAAGGCCTTATCAGCCAACTCTTCTTACTTTATGACCCTTGTGCTATTAGAGTACTCGAGGGCCATGGGGTCTTTTCATTTCTGGCCTTAGAACTATGTCCTCTCTATAAATCTTACTATATTTCTTCTATAATCTACCCTTTCCCCTTCAATATACCCTATTCCTCCTATGGGTTTAAATTCGGAAGAAGGCGAGTTCAGAAGCCTTAAGGTAGCAGCTCTACCACTGAACTATTCCATCGTCAGGCTAGTCCCCTGACATGGAAAACATAATTCTACTTGTAAGCTGACAGAAAAAGATCATCGGATTGAATCTATGGGAAACGACCCTGGAATGGAAAAGGGAAAACGAAAATGGAAACGACAAAATATAATACACATAGCAAACTGGAATGTAAGAGGAATAGCATATAAAGAAATAGAATTAGACCAGTTATTAAATGAAAGAAATTTTAAAATAGCAGTAATCACTGAAACAAAAAAGAAATTAAAAGGAACTATGAGAACTGAAAATTTTAATGTGATATACAGTGGAGTTGACAGAGACCAAACTGCACAAGCAGGAGTCATGATTTGGATTCATAACTCCCTTTCGAAACAGTTAAAACATTATAAATTATGGAATGAAAGAATAATAGAAGCTAGAATAAAAATAGATAGAGGCTATTTAACAATAATTGGTTTATATGCCCCAGAAGAAGGAAGAGAACAGAATAATATTGATTTTTATAATCAGCTACAAAACATATATAATAAAATAAATAAAAATGATTACATAATTTTAGCAGGAGACTTAAATGCAAGAATTGGAAACACGAAAATTAATAATGATATAGGAATACATGGAGAACACACTCTAAACAGAAATGGTAAAAAATTGATTGACTTTGTAGTTTATAATAACCTAAAAATAATGAATTCCTTCTATAAACATAAAGACATACATAAATATACTTGGGCAGCAAGAGGATGGAAATCAATATTAGATTACTTCATATTAAATGAAAACATCAAAATTTTTACTAGATGTTAGAGTTCACAGAGGATATGAAATAAGCAGTGACCACTTCCTTGTTAAAATAAAATTAAGATTACCACCTAAATGGCTACAAGTAACTAGAACAGAAAGAAAAATTGAAACATTTGTTTATAAAACTAGACTGTTGAATGACACTGATGTACAATGGCTATATGAACAAAGAATTAACCAGTATCTAGATAAAATAAAACAAAATGAAGAAATAGAAATAGAATGGCTTAATATAAAAACGATACTAAATGCAGCAGCAAATGAAAGCTTAGGAAAGACCAAAAAATTCAATAAAAGAAAAAAAACTGAAGATCTGGGATGATACAATCAAAGAAATAATCAAAAAGAAAAAAGAAGCCTATCACAAATGGTTAAGCAGTAAAAGATTAGAAGATGAAATAGAATATAAAAGAATAAGAGCCATAGCTAAAAGAGAAGTCAGAAAAAGACATAGAGAATCATGGAATAAATTTGTTTCTAATTTAGAACATGATTTATATAAAATAAGACCCAATGTATATAAGATTTTGAAACACCTAAATGCAGATACCAAAGAAAACATAAAATTAAACACTGAATTGAAATTAGAAGAATTTCTAAATTACTACACAGAACTGTGGACAGACAGATATTTTAAAAAAGACAACTGGCAATCAATTAACGAAAATGAAAAGGAAATAACTGAAGAAGAATTAGAAATCAGCCTGAAAGAAACAAGAACCGGAAAATCACCTGGAGAAGATAAGCTAGGTTCAGAACTATATAAATACGCAGGAACAAGATTCAAAAGAAGACTTATTATTTTTAAATAAAATTTACTCAACTGGTATCCCCCCCAATAGAATGGAAAAGAGCAATTGTGATTCCTATCTTTAAGAAAGGTAATAGAGATGACCCTAAAAACTATAGAGGTATCAGTATACTAAATTCATGTTACAAAATATACAGCAGAATCTTAAATAACAAACTAATGAAATATTCCAAAAACTTTATTCTAGAGGTACAAAATGGATTTAGAAAAGGACGATCATTTATAGACCCAGCCCTCTGCCTAAAATTAATAATAGAGAAAAGAAGAGAATATAATTTAGAAACACATATTGCATTTATTGACTTTGAAAAAGCATTTGACAAAGTTAAAAGAAACATATTATTTAACATATTAAAAGAAAGACAAATACCAAATAATATCCTAAAAGCTGTCACAAGTATATATGAAAATAATCAAATACAAATAAGATTAAATCATGAGCTATCATATACAAGAGAGATAAACCAAGGGGTTCGACAGGGATGTCCCCTCTCAGCAACTCTTTTTAATACCTACTAAAATGAAATAATAATAAAATGGAGTAAAAATTTACATCAAGGAATCAAACTTTCACCTACAGTTAACTTAAACACTCTCCTCTTTGCAGACGACCAAATAATAATTACAAATTCTGAAGATAACTTACAGAAAGCTATTTTAAATCTAAATGAGATATCCAAAGATTATGGTATGATAATATCAACGGAAAAATCAAAAACTATGGCCTTTAAAGGACAAGATCCAGCAAGAACTAAAATAGTACTAGATAACAAGATCTTAGAACAGGTGAATTCATTTAACTACCTAGGATGTATGATCACTTATGAAAATGAAAAAGATATAAACATAAAAATTGCAAAATATTTAAAAATAACAGGAGTAATTAACTCTATATTTAAACCAAACCTAGTTCAAAAACAAACCAGGCTAAAAGTATACAATACATTAGCCCTACCGGTCTTAATGTATGGAAGCGAAATCTGGACAATAAAACAAAAAAGACAAACAAAGATTAACAACAGCAGAAATGAAGTTTATGAGAAAAACTGCAAAGTATACCCTATTTGATCACAAAAGAAACGAAGATATGAAAGACTTAAACCAAGAACCAGTAATTGAAAAAATTAAAAAATATAAACATAGATGGATGAAACACGTTCAAAGAATGAAAACAGAAAGATTACCAAAACAAGCCTTAAAGTACAAGCCATTAGGAAAAAGAAAACCAGGACGTCCTCTTAAACGATTCAACGATGACTTCTAAGGCCGGAACAGGCCATACTAGGCCTAAATCCTATACTTATGATGATGACCATTATTATTTATTTTATTATTATTACAGTACAGTATTTTTTTTTCATACTGTCGATTGTACGGTTACACTGTAGGCCTATTTTGATTTATTGTGTGTTCACGTTTGCTTTTTTATACTGTACAGTACGTACTATATTGTCGGCATGAATCACCGCTGTCGAGAGTCATGGATAAAACTGTGGCCTTCTAGAATTTACAAAGATAACTACGGTGATACACAAAATGCGGAAATTAAAAACGTGCATAATTTGGTTAAAAATATAAATCCATATGTTGAAATTTCACAAACGGAATGGATTACAAGTAGAACCGAAAGTGAATTCGAAATCAAATCAGATGCTGAAATTATAAATATGACGCTACAGAATGAATTAGAAGACAATGATGACAATAAAGAACTCGAAGGGAAAAAAATGGGCTAAGCTGAATGATACGCCATTCCACAAAATTTTATTACTAATACAGCTCCGAGAAGAAGCATTCGAAAAAAGTTTAGCTTCCAAGAAGCAAAAGAAAACCAGTGACTTTTTTACAAAGAAATCAAAAACTTTTTTTTTTGGTGTTATTTTGTGATTTTTTTTTTTTTTTTTTGTGTGTGTTGTGTACAAGAAAGTGATATTTTTTTACGTAAATTAAGTTATGTACTGAACTATGCAATTTTATTAAATCAGAATCCTCAACAATACAGGTACACACAAACTAAATTTTTTTTTCTAAAATAAACTTGTGTACTGTATTATTTTTTAATTTTTATATTGCAGTTGATTAGCATTTTTTCTGTCAGTTACTTCATTTATTTACAGAATTAAATTGATGTACCATTAGAATCTGATTACTTTTGTCTTAAACGCTACTTATTGTTGTCTCTTGGGAGAAAATTCGCTAATCCGAACTTTTCGCTACTCCGAACGATCACGGTTTTTATTAGTTCGGATTAGCGAGATACCACTGTAACGAGAAAACGATAAACTACATATCCTGAGACATATATAATTCCCCTATTTCATTTTATACTTTTTCGGAATATTTTCTTTCCAATTTATTTATTAGTTTGGTAATACAGGCGTCGAATGCTTTGAACAAATATTTTTTCGCCCCTCCATCTTAATTACGAATAATTCGATAATCTTCTAGAACATAAAAAACAAAGTATGAATATTATTTAATCAAAATAATACCAAGCAAATTTCAAATTAGCACACAAATATTTTATTAATAACAATGTTATACGAACTTGTTTTGTGTTTATTACTAGATGACCATAATTTTCATAAAGATCATGTCACAAACATTCAATAAACGGATAAGCGTTACTCAAAATTGTAAAATGGCAACTTTTTGATAAACGGGAGGTAAATTAATCGGGATTGCTATTAAGTCAATTTTGAGTACAGTTCGTTGTGAAGATTCTGCCTTTTATCTCTAAAAAAATAGACAAATGAAATTGCCAACCTGAATTTCTTAAAATCAAGTATTGAATTGAATATTTAACGTGTGGACAGACTTATGTGTTCGTCGAACATGTTGTTTATTATTTTAACGGTATAATAGAACACAGAAACTAAGTAAATAATTAATTTATTAACTTGATGCTGATATTTCGCTGGTATTATAACCAGCATCTTCAGAGCACAAAAACACTATTTGTCACAATACGCAAGACTAAAACAACATGGTGTACTTAAAATTGTAGCAGCAATACAAAGACTAGAGTCCTGATTTTGGCGCCCTCTATCTGAAAAAAAAAAAAAAAAACCGCTATCATATATTACTAGAGTCCTAGAAAAGTGCTAGTTTTTTGTTAATATGACTGTCTCCCAGATCTTCGGCAAGTTAATACAGCCATATTTGTTGAGATTTGGAGTATGTTTTAGGGCTTCTGTCGCCTCTAAGAACAATCTCTCTGATTTATATGGGTTTCTGTGTAGTACTTTTGTGTTTTTCCAGTTGATCCTGTGTGCAGGGGTATCCAGAGCATGGTCTGCTAGGCCCGACTTCCCATAATGATATTTCCGGACGTATCGTTTATGTTCGCTGATGCGGATATTCACAGTTCTTCCTGTTTGACCGTAGTAGGCTTGATTGCATGAGCAGGGTACTTGGTAGACTCCTGGATGTGATAAAGGAGGAATGCTGTCCTTGGGTGAGCGGATGAGGGTGGCTAATTTGCTATATGGTCTGAATGTAGTGCGTAGTTTATGTTTATTGAGAATTCTTGAGATCTTTTCGGATGTGCCTTTAATGTAGGGGATGGTGACTGTTTTGTTGTAGTTCTCTGTGGTGGATGGTGGGAGGGGTTTCTTGGGAGTGTTTAGTATTTTGTTTATTTTTTGTGGATTGTAGCCGTTGGCCAAGAAGGTGTGGCGTAAGTGAGTGAGTTCAGCAGTAAGAGCCTTGTCATTTGAACAGATTGCTCTCGCTCTATGGGTTAGCGTTTTTAATATGCCATATTGTTGAGAAGGATGATGGTGTGATTGTTTGTGTAAGTATCTGCCTGTATGTGTGGGTTTTCTGAAAACTGAAAATTCTAAGGAACCATCTGGGAGACGTGTGATGAGTCCCAGATGGTTCCTTAGAATTTTCAGTTTTCAGAAAACCCACACATACAGGCAGATACTTACACAAACAATCACACCATCATCCTTCTCAACAATATGGCATATTAAAAACGCTAACCCATAGAGCGAGAGCAATCTGTTCAAATGACAAGGCTCTTACTGCTGAACTCACTCACTTACGCCACACCTTCTTGGCCAACGGCTACAATCCACAAAAAATAAACAAAATACTAAACACTCCCAAGAAACCCCTCCCACCATCCACCACAGAGAACTACAACAAAACAGTCACCATCCCCTACATTAAAGGCACATCCGAAAAGATCTCAAGAATTCTCAATAAACATAAACTACGCACTACATTCAGACCATATAGCAAATTAGCCACCCTCATCCGCTCACCCAAGGACAGCATTCCTCCTTTATCACATCCAGGAGTCTACCAAGTACCTGCTCATGCAATCAAGCCTACTACGGTCAAACAGGAAGAACTGTGAATATCCGCATCAGCGAACATAAACGATACGTCCGGAAATATCATTATGGGAAGTCGGGCCTAGCAGACCATGCTCTGGATACCCCTGCACACAGGATCAACTGGAAAAACACATAAGTACTACACAGAAACCCATATAAATCAGAGAGATTGTTCTTAGAGGCGACAGAAGCCCTAAAACATACTCCAAATCTCAACAAATATGGCTGTATTAACTTGCCGAAGATCTGGGAGACAGTCATATTAACAAAAAACTAGCACTTTTCTAGGACTCTAGTAATATATGATAGCGGTTTTTTTTTTTTTTTCAGATAGAGGGCGCCAAAATCAGGACTCTAGTCTTTGTATTGCTGCTACAATTTTAAGTACACCATGTTGTTTTAGTCTTGCGTATTGTGACAAATAGTGTTTTTGTGCTCTGAAGATGCTGGTTATAATACCAGCGAAATATCAGCATCAAGTTAATAAATTAATTATTTACTTAGTTTCTGTGTTCTATTATACCGTTAAAATAATAAACAACAACGAATTGAATATTTGTAAACGCATAGATAGGACTTGAGTGTTGGTAGTTATTTATCTTCAGTTTCATGATATTAAACAACACCAGAAATTAAATGAATATTTTTTTATTTATTACCCAGCTAATATTTCGCTGGATTTTAAACCAGAATCTTCAGAGAGATAATAAGAATAAAATTCAAACTGTAACGGACAAAAGTCCAAACTTGGCGCGTATACCAATTTACAGTCATGAGATGTGAGATAGCATAAGTTCCCAACCGGTGCTTACGGGTTCTCGGAGGTAGTACGAATCCCCTGAATTCGTACTACCCTTAAAAAAAGTTTGCAATTAGAGTTCGGATCACGCGTCCTTACATGCGCGACAGGACGATGAGAAAGGGGGATAGGAGGGGAGGCGTTGTGCCGATATGTATCGTGCCGCTGATCACGTATCAGACAAACTCCGGTAAACGTTGGTAGAAGCTGGACCGGAACACACAGTTGTGGATTTTAACGTTTGTTAACTTGTTTTTGACGTGAATTATAGTATTTTTAAACTTTAAAAACCACCGTTGGTTGAAGATCGGAAGCATAAAAAAACAATGTCGAAATACAAATCAATTAATTAGCATGGAAATGAAAATCACCCTATAAATTCATCCCAAAATGACTCATAAAAAAAACTTAAAATTTCTTCAGATGGTCAAAATTCGCAGATACTACAAAACTATTCAAAAGATTGGGCAGAAAAACGAGTATTAAAAAGAGGAAATATAATGGAGATTATATTGATTTCCTATTTCATTTCTTGCAGATAATTCCACATTGCAACGTGTCATTTATCAAGTGCTCACCACTACTTTAAAACCCTCCCTCTTTTCTCGTCATTTAGAAACAAAACATTTGATTTTTTAAAGAGGAAATTTCCTGATTTCAAGCCATGTAATACATTACTCGGAAATTAAGACAGTGAAAAGCACTTGAAGCAGCACTATACTTAGTAAGCTATGAAACAGTAAAAGCTGGGAAAGTCCATACTATTGAAGTCAATTTTAATTTCCGATGTGCAAAAACTATTGTCGGGGTGCATGTTGGATAACAGTAGAGCGAAGAAGTTGGGATATGATACTCTTTTCTAATAAACGAGTGTCTTGCTGAAAACATATGTCTAACGATGTTGGAGTCATTCTTATACAAAGGGTGAAAAAAACTGCATATGCTTGGCAATTATGATAGTAGAGCCGTAGATTCTTAACTTAAGCAAAAATACGTTTTTTCCTAGATTAAGAATTTTTTATTTCTTTATTTATTTATTGGCGATCCTAATAAAGGTCACTAACTAGTTAGTCTTCATTAAGGATATAACTGAAAAAAAAAAAAATTCTATTTTTATATGATTTATAGTCCTACCATGACGAAATTCTTTTTTTTTTTTCGTATAATCGCAATCCTTCCATGAAGAACTGCTTTCCTCTTTTTGCAATCCTTTTGTTATCTTAAAATAAGGTTAAATTATATCGCTAATTCAATCTTATTTCTTTGGATATTCTTCTAGAAATTATTATTATAAAATAGATGAAAAATTTGAATAATGACTGAAATAAATCACAACTAATATTAAATAATGCATGATTATTTCTCCATAATATCTTCTTTAGATAAATAAATAAACTAGAAAATATTATTGGAAAATGACTACTTATTTGCTAAATTGGGCACTCTGTCGAATGGAAAGGGTAAAACGATGAAAACGAATACGTATGATATCTCCAAAATATGAATATAATAACTTTAATAATAAATAAGTGGGCTGATCATTTCAACAATGGATCATGTGACTAAAGAGTCATAAGTATTATGCAATAAAATTATTTGATTTGCTGAAGTAATATGAGCTTTATTGAAGCAGTATTTTATTCTTTTATTAATGAAAAAAACGACTGTTTGTAGAACATAAAATCAGCATTATATTTTTTTTAAAGGAATTTGTTCCTCTATAACACATCAAATAATCCCCCTTCACGTCTTGTAATATTTACTACAAAATATTCAGCTAAAAAGTTGAATACTCAATCCTTAATAGACAGGAAACAGGGCGGCTTGTGCATAGGCACTGCGGAAGGGCAGCACTGCCAATTTTTCTCGATATATAAATATATTTATTAATTTATTTATATTTGCTTGTAATATTTAATTTTATCATCAACAATCCTATACAATTATTTTGTATAAAAAATAATAAAAATCTTGTAGCATTTAGGAGGGCGAAGGACGCTAGCAGCATTGTGTTTACCAGTGTCATATTGCTTCGCGCGCGCGCAAACATATGCACGTCATAGTGAGATACGAGCTATTAGCGTAATGCGGCACTGTCCGTCGCGCAGTTCCGCTGTTGTTTATATATAGTTTGCGCCAGTAGTAGAGTGTTCGTAGTGCTTATCGTGTTTATTCTGTCTCTTTAACCATTTGGACATTACAATTAAAGACATAACATTTGTTATAGTTTTTATTTTAGAACATTATCGGGGTTATGATAATAGATTTTATTTTTAAGTAATTTTGAATTATACTAGACTGTATAATTTTATCGATAATAAACAATATTTTTTCATGTTTAATTTTTACCATCATTTTGATATTTTATCCAAACATATACACTGTACTTACAGTGTGTATGTATATTGCGAAAGTTGCAGCATCCCCACGATTTCAAGCCACGATATATATCTACTCTATACAGTATATATAAAAAGATAAGCAAAATTTGAAACGTTTTTATGTCACGTTTTTTGTCTTACCAGCTTACCGGCTCTTACTGGCTTATCAGCCAGGAACTCGGGGTGGGGGAGCCCCCCCCCTAGTATATTCCACACACGTGAGGGCATAAGGACCATAGCAAATAAATGCCGTGTGTGTGTGAGGCAAATTTGCATTTTTCATCATGCAAAACTGTATGATCAAAGTACATCTAAAAATGCAACTAATGAAATGCAGTGCAGCTGATAAAACGGCATCTTTTATCATGATTATGCGCTTGTCATGGAGCCTTTGAAAAGCATTTGTTTCTTTTGAAGTGGAAATGATGATCGTGTAGCCATATGGCAATGTTTAGTTTCCATAAAACTATCAGCTAGAAATACTGGAACTAAAAATATTACCTGAAAGATCACTTGAAAGGAACAGGAACATATACATACGCACATATGCTTCATAGACTTTCGGAAAGCCTTCGATCAAGTAAAACACAATAAACTGTTTATTATTCTAGAAAAATGAGACTTAGAAGGTCAAATGATTTACTCCAAACAAAAAATGCAGCTGTTTAACCCTGAGACTTATGAAGTGAAAATAAAAAGAGGAGTTAGACAAGGGCTGAATCCTTTCAGCAAATCTATTAAGCATTTACAGTGAGAGAGTGATGAAAAAGATTGCAAAATAAAATATAGGAACCAGTATCAATGGTATAAAATACAACAATCTTAGGTATGCTGATGATACCATTCTAATTGCAGACAACAGAAACAAATTAATCAAATTACTGCACCTACTAATTGAAGAAGCTCTTCAATTAGTAGGTGCAATTTTGGCCTACGTTTAAATGAAAAAAAAAGACCAAATTTATGAGCGTCTCAAAAGAAAATAGATCCGAGCCAAAAATATTCATAAACAATATAAAAATTGAGCATACAACAGAATAAATATATTTAGGTACCTACGTTACTTCAGATGGAAAACAAGATAAAGAAATAAAAATAAGAACCGACATACTAAAGATGCCTTCTGGAAAAATAAAGATCTACTCAGAAGTTCTGTGGGTGTAGAGACAAAGGAGAGAATGATAAGAACATTAGTTTGGCCACTTTTCAAATAAGGAAGTAAGACCTGGGTATTCTAGAAGAGGGTAAGACAACAGATAGAGGCCTTTGAAATGTGGTGCTACAGAAGAGCCCTGAAAATCTCATGGACAGAGCACGTAACAAATGCAGAGGTACGACAGAGAATAAAGACACAGAAATCTTTATTGCAGGATAATGATGCAGAGAAAGAGGATCAAGAGGTAAAAAAAGAAGGACATGTTTTAATGATATAAGATCATGGACAGGATCATGTGACTATGCTGAAACAAAAAGAACCGCCAACAGAGAGGCTTGGAAGGGTGCTGCACCCTCGCATTAAGGAAGCTACATTATGATGTTGTTGTTGTTGTTGTCATGTGGGGTCCCCGCCCCCAATTTTCCTCATCCGTCCCTTAGGACCGGTTGAGATTGTGCCCTCCAATAAGGGACTTCTAAATATGTATTTTCGACTGTAGATCCGTGTGTGTTCACGGGGCCGGTTTGCCTGTTCTGAGGGATGAAAAACCCGGGTTTCCGGGAGAAAAATCCTTCTACCTCTGTTTGAGATCGGCTAACTCACCTTTAGTCGAAAAAGACTAGATAAAGTTTCCTCACGTCATGGACGGGAAGTCTTTCCGACCAAGGGCTTCGTCTATACCGACTGAGCTATGGAGTCTCTGGTACGTGATAATGATGATAGTACATTTTGTACCGTGGCTGGTGGCTGGGCTAAGGATTTTTTTTCTGTTTTTATCAATTATATATGCATATTTTTTTCGTATGTTTATTTTTTTTTCATAGTCCAGAAGCCCTGCTCTAGAAACCAGCCATCGAGCTTTTTCAAGCCACTTCAGATCTCCAGTAGGCGTGGAGATTGTCTCGCACTGGGCGATGGAATTCATCTCCCACCTAAAGACAATCAAAAACATCCATGCCTACGCGGAATTCGAACCCGCAGTCATTTGGGTAGAGAACGGGTACGCTAACCACTCGGTCAACTAGACTAGGCCAGGTCTAAATATATATATACTGCTCAAAACAATTAGGGATATTTTGGTTTTCTTGTAAATTAGAAAATTATAAGAATAATTTACAAATGTAACACAATTTGTAATAGACATCTATTATTTAAACAATATCTCATCAATTACACCCTATCCATAAGTAAGAAATATTTATTCATGTATAAAGTACCCAATGGTTATAATTATTTGCAGAAATTTATAAATATCACTAATTGTTTTGAGCAGTGTATATTCTTGCGTAGAAATTTCGTTTGTTCTCCTGGCCGATTTGCTTTGTTGCGGAATGAAAAACCAATTTTCTGGCAAGGAAAACTCTGACACTTCCTTATAAGGATGCCTGTTATAGGCAAGAAAACGTCATGAACTGTGTAGAGAACTAGGTTAAAAAAAAAAAAAAAGAAAGAAAAGAAAAAAAAGAAGCAAGGGGTTAGGGGAGAAGGAGAACAAGTGCCTCAGATTACTGTAAATATTTAGTTATTCCTAGAATCCCGATTAGGTTTCTAGAATTGATGAAATTTGAATTCAAAGAAAAAGAAGGGCGATAATTCCAGAGGTCATTCCCCCCCCCCTATTTTTAGTGGTTAAACATCATCATATAAATATTAGCGTACTAAACTTTTCTAGATATTGCATATCTTTTTTTTTTATTCTCTCTCTCTCTCTCTCTCTCTCTCTCTCTCTCTCTCTCTCTCTCTCTCTCTCTCTCTCTCTCTCTCTCACACACACAAATTAAACACTAAATTTAGTCCTAAATGTAAATTTAACTTTTTTTTGCAAAAAGAAATACTCTTTTTATGATTATTTCTAAAATCTTTAAAATAGCTGAAAATTCTTTTATTTCCTTTGATTTATTTCCAATATTTTATTTTAAAAAAAATCTCCCAGAAAAACTTGTTTGTACCGAATATTAGCAAAACATCGAAATGGTCCTCATAGTTATCAACAAACACCTGCATATTCACAAATCACAATTATTCGAGACGATACAGACAAATCGGCCTTCAGAATACACGCAATTTACAAACAAAAAATACAGTTGTTGGAAATGATGGGTGATAGATGGCGTTGATTGTGGTAGTGTCTTAGAGAATTAGGTAGTAGTGGAGAGAATGGGATATATTTAGCGAAGTAGAGTAGTGTGCCCTCCCATGATGAGTCCTTGGACTCCCTGGAGGTGTCGCGTAATAATAATAATAATAATAATAATAATAATACTGTCTTTACACATGGTCGAATACGCAACTCCCTACATCGGTAAAATATAGAGATACAGGAATATTCTTTTAAATCGAAGGGGGAAAAATCACGTAATTTATTAATGCACTCTTTAATCTGATGACACTCCATTCAATTATTTATTTATTTATTAGTAATTTTTTTCAAGTTCTGAGCATGGCGGTAAGTTAGAAAAAGCAAAATATATTATACTATAATAAAATAATTAACTATAACATATAAATTAATTTTATAACTAACGAAATGCTGTGACTTGTCTCTTATTCAGCACTATACGTAGGAATTGCTATATCAAGGAAAAATCGGTGTCCCAAATTTTTTGTGCAGGGGGGGAAATATTATGTGTCTTCTAAAAAATTGAAAACCCTCTTTTAGTTTATAATGTTTATTTACAAATTGTTTCTTAAAAGTACATTAATAAAACAAAAGAATAATACGTAAAATAATTGTTTAGTGAATTTCTTGCTGTGTTCGTTTTACCCTAGTTACCGCCCTGATTTTATTAATATGATTCTAATAAAACGAAAACTGTGATGTTTTTATTTCAAATTTGAACATTTTCCAACAAAATATAGTGTTATTTTCTGCATTTGTTTCAAATTATTCTGTTATTAATCGGTCCATAAATTTGAATGCTGGTATATTATTTACTTATTAAAATTTTCACCATTTCAACATAATAATCAGACGGCAACTTCCGATCCATGCCATCAGCTTATTATCCATTCCCAACCATCCTAATTTATGTAATAACCTATAACACTGTATGGCGTCAGAGGTCTTTGCGGAGTCTAATAATATCAGTGCAGCGTCGGCTCTTATTCAACTCAATTTGTCACGTAATGATAATATGCAAATAAATTAAATAAGGCAAGATCCCTTAAGAAAGTTATGGTGTTATCTACCCATTCCTGAATTATGTTACTAACCAAATTTTCCAGTACTTTTAACAATCACTCACAAATACTAACTGGTTTACAGTTTGTTACCTCCGTTTTGGCATCTTCTGTGACTACCTTACTGATGTTCCATTCATTTGGCTCTGTTCCAAAGTTAAGACGGGAAGTGAACAACTACGGTACGTCAAAAGGTACTATCAATTCCTTTGGACATTCCTTTAACACGTGTGCTGATATCCCCCCCCCACCCTACTGCTGTGTTTACATGGAGATTTTGCAATATCTTTAGGACTCCTAAGCTCCTCCTCCTCATCATCATTCATCTATTCGCTTCTTGGTATCAGTTATTTGTAAACCGAAATTTGTAATGATTTTTTTTAAACTGAAAATAACAGTCCCACATCTGTATATTCATAAATTGCTAATAAGGTAATAAACAGTTATGCTAATAATACGTTAGCTTATAAAAAATTTTATTTTTTTGTAAACAGAATTTTTTTCTTCTGACATTTTCAAACCAAACCTCTGTGTTCAGGTTTAGTTCGAAGGAGCTTACTCTCCTAAACGTCTGCCCTTGACTTTTCTTAATTAACTTGGCTAAGGCAAATCTCACGATCATGAAGTTTTATAAAGGAGATAACTATCTGAATTCTATTATAGGACTTCTGACCGCTTCCCCATACGAAGCACCTGTCTCTATAGTGCATTATAATCTCATCCGTGTATGCACGGTAAGGGACTCGCCAATTAATTATATGTTATTTTTTTGGATTTTATACTCTCTATCCAGTCTCTTCTTCCTCTTTTCATAATTACATAAAATATATCTTCTGCTTCATGAAAACGAATAATTTCATTTTAATGGCTTGATTTTATATGATAAAACTATGAATATATATTTATTTAATTAATACAAAATGAAAACAATTATTATTAATAATAAAATAATAACATTCCCTGTCTGTCTATGTGTGTGGGGGGTATGAAAAGATAGGATGCATAATATGTTGAAATATATTAGTAGACAGTACTATATCTGTATAATACGAAATATATTTCAAATAAATCAAAATTATACACACCCCAATAGCATGTGGAGCTTTCCTTTGGTGCTGTTCATCACACTTTCCACTTAACTAGGCATATTCTTCACTATTCTGATAATATAAGTCGGGTATTTTAGACCATTCTTCCTTCAACATAACACTCCCAGACACCGTTGTTAAAAACACTGAGTTGGTCAACACCCCATCCAAAGTTCCATTTTGATCCAAAGTTGTATTTGGTTGAGATCGGGACACTGCTTCTATGTCAGTCAACTTGTTCCATATGATTTTCTTCAGATCATGTCACAGTCATATCATGTCACCTGCATTATAACATAGTGCACTGACTTGCTAAAAGAGACGATGGTCTTTTCTGTAAAACGTCATGATATAGGAAGCATCGTATTATACAGAAGTGCATATTTGTTGGTGATCATTTTTCCAAAGATCCGAGTCCACACCTGGAGAAATAACTCCAGATCATCACATCTCTTTCACCAAACTCTGCAGTTGGGATGATTAATTCTCGCAAAACTAATTCCCCAAGCATTTTCTACGCTTTGGTCATTTTATCAGAAAAAGCACGTAATGTGATTTTCGTTCAGTATCATGAATTTCAAATACTCTATAAACCGATTATGGTGTTCTTTATACCAGTGTAATATCGCTGAGGTTCATGTACAGCGGTCTTTAGAAACCAAGACTGTGCAGCTTTTTACGTAGTATCCTTTTGCTAACTTGAACCTCTGCAGACGTTTTAACTTCTTGATTGATAATTTCTACGTCGAACTGCTGAGATTTCCTCGCTACCCTTCAAGACAGTTTTTGCATTTTGTGGCTGAGGTAGTAGCAACATCACTAACAGATAGGTTACTGATATGTCATCCCTTGGACACTTCTTTCGAAGTCGGGAAGTTCTTCTCCATGTGTGACTGGTAGTGTACAGATGTACAATCAACTCTACGAGTAATAAGTTTTGTTTTGTTTTTGTTTTTTTTACCTTATAGAGTAGTACACACCAAGTGAGACGATAGGAATTTAACACTCAGTATGATTTATTCTAAAACAGGGCATGTTCCAATACCTATTTCAGCATAGTATGTTGTTGATTTCTTTATTAAATGTATATTTCAATTTTTTTTCGTCAGTGTACGCGCACACACCGACCACATCAACTTGCTAATATTCACCCTTTAAACTGTAAACTAAATTATGAAGCTGAAAACACTTGAAGATTCATGACAAATTCTTCTCAAGGATATCAAGAGTCAAGATAAGGTCTGGTGAACAAACAATAAAACAATTCTTCTAATAGCGCGTTTTTATTTATTTATTTATTTAGTGAGAGATAGAAATAGAGGGGGAGAGAGTTCTTCCCCTTCCTATATCACACAACATAACTCCTCTCTCTAGAAGAGCTTTATGTAATTTATAAAAGAGTCCTGAGTATCGTTCCCTTGGAAATTTTTCACTACATTAAGCCCTAATGAATTCTTCTGTAATTTTTATAAATGAGAATTGTAAATTCAAAGTGCATGTTTTTCCGACAGTAGATATTTAGAAAAATTTGGGATAATTCATGATCGGCTTAACTTCTTGACTGTACTCAGTGGTTTAGTAGATTGACTCTTGCGAATTCCGAAATTTTGAGAACATAAAATAAAAAGAAATGTATACATGTCGCTATAATATATTTGTTTCTTTTGTTGTCTTTGTATATTTGACGATATCTTCTCATTCGCGAAAGAAAGCAAATCTGAGTTACAAATTAAAAAAAAAATTAAATAAATAAATAAAGTCTACGCTTTCTTATACTTTGTATTTGAAAGACCTATTACGTTTCTTTTAATTTTCTTTAAGTTTTTCCATTCTTAAAAAACTACTCTAAGGCTGCATTCTCTCTTGAACTGAAAGTTAAGAATATTTGTAAACGAACTCAATTTTGGAATAAGCTTAGCTTATGATTAATTTTTTATTTTTTATTTTATGTAATTAAAATAGAAGTATTTTTAGGTGATTCCCAATCACGAAAGGTTATAAAGCCTATAGCGCATTACTACCATGAGTGGGTTAAAGATTTTTTCTATTTTTTTAATATTAATTTTATAATTTTTTTCTATTTTTATTTATTTTTTACATAGTCGGAAATCATACTCTAGAGACCAAACCTGGAACTTTTTTCAAGCCACTTCCGACCTCCAGTAAGCAGGGAGGTGGTGTCACATCAGGCGATGAAATTCAACTACCATCTAAAGATAATCACAAACATGTCCATGACAGGATTCAAACCGGCGATCTGTTAGTTGAAGAATGGATACTATAACGACTCGACCAACCAGACTGGCCATTTGTAAATTTACTGATTACACTGCATATTATTTATATACACGATGTGAGCACGTGTTTAGAAGTATAATGCATTGATAATGTTTAACTATATATATATAATTTTTAACTACTCCTCATATCTGGAGTAGCTACAAAATACTGCTTAAGAGGAGAACCGATTGTTTGTTCATAATTCTTGTTTGCCTAGTAGCTTCTGAAGGTAATCCATTTTCTCGCCACATTCCTCTTTGATTTTTCTCAATTTAAAACTCGTTTTTGTTTACTTTTTGTAGAATCTTTTGTAAATGTGTAAAGTATATAAATGTTTACAGTTTATATATTTAGTGTAGTTACGCGTGTAGTGCGAACAAAATCATTAATTATTATTTAGTCATGATTAAATGATTATTGGATTTTTATTATTATTATCTCTTACGTCCCCGCGGTTAGCCTAGTGGCTGTGCGCTTCTCAACCATATGCTTGGGGAAGGAAGGAGTGTCCTAAGCTCGATTCCCGTCGGTGACGTGAGGAGTTGAAGGATCCTCCTCAGCCATAGCCAAGTTAGCTGGTCTTGGGCGTGGACAGTAGGGTGTTTTCCCCCAGTTTAATCCTGTGGTTTTTCATCCCGCAAAGGAGGCAAACCGGCCTTGAGAACTCAACACTACAGGACATAGGATACACCGGGGCGTAGGGTTGACCACCTTATCCTGTGAACAGTTTGAGATCCTATGATTAACTAACCCTCGACACCGCAACGTAAAAGAGGGTAAAAGGAAGAGGAGATGAGATTATCTCTTACCACCTTGAACATCTATAACATATTAAGCTACTAAAAGACAAGATCTTCCAAAACACAGACGATAGTCACCGTGTTCATTCATAATGAAGTAAGCATTGTCCATGCCAGTATTCAGTGCATTTTTTAATTTGTTCACTAGCTTCATTCACCTAAACTCCGATGCAAGTTAATAAATAGTAATGGCATTTAGAAACCTATTAAGCTAGCCACTTGACACTAAGTACTTCACAACCCGACATATAGTTGGAATATATATCTTGGAATTTACCTACTGCATATCTGTTCCAGAGAAGCTACATAAACAGTCTGCATAATGTTGATTCAGATCTGAATATTCTAAACAATTTACATAAACTCTGAATAATCTTGACTCCCACGCATATGAAAAAATTAACCTACAAGCCTTTACGAGAAAGCATTCCATAAGATATGCTATAACAACACATAGCGCTGCAATATATAATGATAAAGTCACCGTGAGAGGACCGCGTTAAAGGTATAATGACGTAACAGAATACATCCTACGAAAGAGAAGGACGTATTCCATTTACTCGACTGGCCTATGATACACGTTAAGAACAATAATCTGCTAAACAAAGACTTTTCCAGTTCAGTATAACGTAAACATCGCATATTCTCAAGTATTTAAGTGCTGTGTGCGTGCATGTGTAAGCAATATGTTAGAATAATAGAGGTTGATACCGATTCTTATAAAATATATTAAATCTAACAAAGAAGTGTTTTTAAAAAAATAAAATTGTAAGCAGAAACAAACAAACAACAACAGTAACATAAAAAACACCTAAACAACTGGTTAGTCTAGAATTTTAAAGAATAATAAAAGTTTATTATTCTTTATATTATGAAATGAGACCGTCCCGTATTTATTAGAGACCTGAAATGACTTGAAAAAGTTCCATGTTTGGTTTCTAGAGCAGGATTTCCCAATTATATAAAAAGATACAAAAATATGTAACATTAATACAAATAGACAAAAAAAAAGAACTGAGCCGCCCAATGTACCAATATGCTATAGGTTTACTACGTTTCGTAGGTGGGAGTCACATAAAAAATTACAGTTTATTTTATATAGTGAAAAGATGAAACAGAAATCATAATGTAACTGAAAAGGACAGTTAGTATGCGATACTTCAGCTATAAATAATGATAAAAAAGGTAATATTTGTATGTGTAAATAAGCTTATTACACACTTCAAGAATGCAAGCTAATAAATTATACTTTCTACAGCATCGATACTAAATCACCAACAACAGAAAGATTTTATTTTATTGTAACTATAGCATTATAAATACATATGAAACAAGCAACACTTGAGTGTAAAATTTGTAAAAAGTAACATTATAATTTCATATAAAATTTCAATGTACATGTATACAATACATGAAATGTTGATACAACTCGTATAATAACTAATGTACAGCATGTGTACTTGTATGTATATTTTATATAACGTTCATTCATAGAATATGAATTATTATTATAATTATAATTATCATCATCATAACGCTAATTACGGGTATAGACCATATTGGTCTATTCCGGTCTCATTATCCCTCCAATATATTTTTTTGAGGGCTACCCTGCCTTCTCTATCCAATTGGCTTATATTTTAGTATTTGTTTAGGATGTCGAGTGTTGGCCATTCGGTTTACATGTTCAATCCATTTTTGTTTATAATTGTTTAGTTTTTCTTCTATTGATTTTGTTTTTAGTTCTTTTAAAATGTCTTCGTTCCTTTTTTGATCTAATAATGTGTATTTTGCAGTTCTTCTCATAAATTTAATTTCACTTATTTTTATTCTTTGTTTATCTTGTTTGTTTATTGCCCAAATTTCACTGCCATATAATAATGGGCGCACTGCTAAAGTATTGTATATTTTCAAGCGTGTTTCATTTTGTACTATATTTGGATTGAGTGTTCTATTTATCAGGCCTATAATATGTAAAAATTTTGAAGTTTTTAATTTTATGTCTTTTTCTCTTTCATATTATATTTCACATCCAAAAAAACTGAAAGTATTAACTGTTCTATTATTCTATTATTAATAACTATTTTGCTTCTAACCGGAGTTTATCCACAAAATGCCATTTTTTAGCTTTATCTATGGAAATTTTCATTCCAAACTGTTCTACTATAATGTTTAAATTGTATTGCTCTTTGTAAATTGTCTTCCTTATCTGATATTATTACCGGATCATCTGCAAATAATATCGTATTTATTTTGTTATTCCGGGAAATTTCTATACCTTGATTGTTTAAGGTGTTCCACTGTATTAATATTTCATTAATGTAAATATTGAAAAGTGTTGGAGACAGAGGGCATCCCTGTCTTACTCCTTGGTTTATAGATTGTTTTTCAGACAACTTTTCATTTATTTTTATTTTTATTTCATTATATCTTTATATATATTCAATATTGCGTGTAGTAAAATATTAGGTATATTTATTCTTTGTAATATATCAGACAGTATATATCTTTTGTACTTTGTCAAATGCTTTTTCGTAATCTATAAACAAAAGATGAGTTTCCAAATTAAATTCTCTCTTTTTTCTATAAGTAGTTTTAAACAGAAAGCTGCATCCATTGTAGAGCGTCTTTTCTAAATCCATCTTGACATTCTAATAATATTTTTTCATTGTATACTTTTAGTTTTTCATTAAGTATTCTGCTATATATTTTGTAGCATGTATTCAATAAACTAGTACCTCTGTAGTTAGCAGGTTTGTTTTATCCCCTTTTTTAAATATAGGTATTACTATGCTTGTATTCCATTCTATTGGTATTTGTCCATTTGTAAATATTTCATTTAAAAATTTTCGTAATCTTTGATGAAATTTTTCCCCAGCAAATTTATACAGTTCGGAGTTTATCCCATCTTCTCCTGCTGATTTGTCATTTTTTATTTTATTTAGTTTTTCCTTTAATTCTTTCGTTGTTATCATATTATTTAAGCCTTTAAGGTATGGCGTAATTATTTTTGATGCCAGTATTATCCATTCAAAGATCTGTAAAGTAATCCAAGAATTTTTTTACATCTATTTCACAATTTATATTTGCAGTTTCTTTTATATCTGCATTCGTGTGTTTTAGTATTTTGTACGCACTGGGTCTTATATGTATATGTCGTTTTCTAGATATGATACAAATTTTTCCCAGCTTTCTCTGTGTAAATGTCTTTCTAGTTTCTCTTTTGGCTATTGCTGGTCTTTTTTTATATTCAATTTCATCTTGTTTTTTGCTACTTAGCCATCTTTTAAAAGCCAGCTTTTTATTTTCAGTTATTGTTTTTATTTCATTGTCCCATATATGTATTTTTTTATGATATTTTTTGTGTGTTCCTAGACTTTCATATGCTGCTGATGCGATAGTTTCTTTTATATTATTCCATTCTTTCTCAATGTCTTCATTTTCTTGTATTTTTTTTCTAAGTAGTTATTAATCCTCTGTTGGTATATATTTCTTATACTTGAATCATTTAGTAGTCTTACTTTGTAATTAGATTTTGTTTCTCTAGTTTGTTTATTTTTTGTATTTTTTGTAGCCAGTTTGGTGGAAATCTTAGTTTTGCGTATACTAAATAGTGATTTGTGTCAATTTCTAGCCCCCTGCTTCTAACTTTAACGTCTAGGAAGAGGTTTGCTGCTTTTTCATTTACTATAAAGTAGTCTATTATTGATTTTTGTCCTCTTGCATACCACGTATATTTATGTATATTTTTATGTTTGTAAAACGTATTCAATATTTTTAAATTATTATATATTGTATAATCAATGAGTCGCTTTCCATTTTTGTTTACTGTTGGTTCTCCAAATTTTTGTATATTATTGTTAATTTTTTTCATTCCTATTCTGGCATTAAGATCTCCGGCTATTATTGTATGGTCTGTTTTATTTAATTTTTCATATATTCCTTGTAACTCTTTGTAAAAGTAATAATTTTCTTCTTCTTTTCCTTCTTCAAGGGCATACACTCCAACAACTGTTGAATTTTCTTTATTTAATTTTAATCGCACTTCTAATATTCTTTCATTCCAGTAAGTATAATAAGTTATTTTTGTTTTAATTGATTTATGGATCTAAATCATTACACCAGCTTTTGCATGTATTTGTTCGTCCACTCCACTATATATGATATTGTAGTTAGCTGTTTCTTTTGTTCCTTTAAGTTTCTTTTTTGTTTCTGTAAGAACTGCAGTTTCTATATTTTCGTCATTTAAAAATTTTATCTAATTCTTCTTCTTTATGTGCTATGCTCTAATGTTCCATGTATCATATTTCACCACGTTTTTCTTTTTCCAAAGTTTCTTAACCTTTTCCAGCTTGTGGTCGTTTCCCATGTTTTCTGTCCGGTTTGGATTTCGTTGAAACTTGAAAGTAATATGTGTTTCCCTATGTCAAGTGACTAGCATGACGATAGGTATTCTAGTAGTGGGGCTGCCACCTTAAGACAACTAGGCTTGCCTGTTTTAGTAGATAGTGGAAACTACAGTTTGAGAGGAAAGAGTCACCCCCTCGCCCTCGAATTGCTCTAATAGTACTGGGGGGGGGGTAAGAGAGAGTAGAGGGAAAGAAGAGTAGAAGACCAGCGCCTCCAGATATGATATACCGAGTGTATATTGTACGAAGTAAGATCAGGTCTAACTTGGGTATCTCGGGTTTGCCATGTCCGTACTCACCAATGTCCCTGAGAAATTATAATTATTATTGTTATTAATTGTTATTGATACAGTCAAAACAAGATATGATTCAAACAATAATTTGACCGGTAATACAGAAACAATTCGGATTCTACCCAAGAATCTAAGAACAGTCTAAGAATTTAAGAATTGTTATTATTATTATCATAAAATATTTACATAAATGTTTGTTGTTACACTGGCGCCTCCATGAAACCCATGACTCTTCATGCGCGATCTACACTATGTATGCTATCATTTTATTTACGTCATAATCAACAACTTACAGTTATTTAGAAATAATTGAAACTACCAAATAACAATAACAACTTTCCGGAATAACTCATCTAAACTCATTCCCTGTTGTTGCACTAACCGCTCTTCCCCAGCGACATACTTGCTCATTGCTCGCCATATGAAAATTCTGCTAATCATTCCCTTGTTGACCGAACTCTTATTTAACTTCCATAAATAACCTCTCAGTTCTTTTCCCCTCGTGCCATGCATTGAAAAAATCTTATCTACATCTGTCCTATAAACCCGCTCACGATCTGACAAATTTTGCAACTTCCAGTTACTTAATTTGTTCTCATAGTCAACATTCCAGTCTTGAAATCATCTCAGTTATTCTCCTTAGAGCTCCAGACAACTTTCTTTCTTTTACAAGATCTTATGTGAAAACATCTTGAGATATGCTTTAATGCATTCTGGGCACGCTATGAACTGAACAGATTAATATCACACTAAAGCTTCTCTTGTGAGAAAAAAGATGATAATGTCAACTTTATTATTATTATTATTATTACGTGACACCTCCAAAGAGTTCAAAGACTCATCGAGGGAGGGTATCTACTCTCTACAACACTCCGTCTCCACCACTCAATCCACCAACTACAACTAACCGCAACTACCATCATCATCTATACGAAAGCCATCTACTGCCAAGTAATATAGAAATAAAATAAAACTATAAAAAGATTTTTGGAAAATTTTCTAGTGGTTTTTTTCCCTTTTTTCTTTGGGGTTACCAGAGCCCCTTGGCTCCCCTCTGGGTGCACCACTGGTGGAGAGAGGTGCAAAAGAGAGTGTTAAAATGATATCAGGATTGTAGAATCCTGATATCATTTTAACTGATTTTGAAAACGGATTGAGAATTTGTAGGCTGCAGACACTAGCAAACAAGAGAAAGAATGGGTGATATAATTGAGACTTACAAACTTCGGAAAGGATCATACAGGATTCAGTTGATGGAAGTTTTCAATTTATGGAGGGTGGGAAAAAGACAAGGGGGGGGAGCATCCCTGGAAGCTGAGAATGAATGAATGGCAGTAAGAAGGAAGGGAGAGGGCTAGATTTTTCTCTCATAGGGGTGGTGCGTGATTGGAATGAATTGTAAATAGAAACTGTAAGTGCAGGTAGTTTGAATGAATTCAAGAAGAGGTATTATGACTGCTGTGCACCCAGAGGGTCCACAGCAGTCATATGTGTCCTCCCTCAATGAATCATTGACTCTCTGGAATCGTCTCTCTTTTTTTTTTTTTTTGTATAATAATATTTTTATTTATTTATTTATTTCTAAAATATTTACACAATTACAATAATCATCTTTAGTGATATTCCAAATTATATTTTTTACAAAATTCAGCACTAAAGTGCTTCATATGCGATTTTTTTCCACATTGCATTTGAATTATAATTTTGATAATACTTTTCTGCATCTATATTTACAACACGTGTTCTCTCTACTGTATTAACGATGAAGATTACACGGAATTTTTGAATGATGGATAATAATAATAATAGTAATATAATAATGTCTCAGATAAATTACACACATATATATATTTTTTATTTTTTTATTTTATTTATTTTTTAACTGTAGTAACACTTTATTTATCATCATACAGAGTATTTACATATATACAGTAAAGTATACTGTTACATTTTCTATTCAGTACAAAATGTAGAGTACAGTTATTTTTTTTTTAAATATAAATGTACATAATTTTTTTTAATATCAATATCATAGCTTATTATTATACAGCCTATTTACATATTCACAATTTTTTTTAATATCAGTATCTTCATTATTGTTATACATTACTTTTTGTGACTATTTTGTTACATAATCTGCATTCTTTGATTATGAGGATTACGTGTAGATGAGTGAGGCGTATTAATCCCACCTACTTCGAAGCTTGGGTTAGCTTTTATGAAGAGAGTGGGATTTAGCCTTCACTATTTATGTTGTTGTTACTGTTTATGTATGGGATGTAGGCATTGAATGCTGGTGATTTGTGATGTGTATATTAGTGTTAATGGTATATTAACTTTGTTGGTATATTTTCCAGAGTTCGTGTTTTAATGTTCTGTAGTTATCTATGTGTTTTAAATTTCTTGGTAGGTTGTTGAGTTGCGTGTTTATCTGGTGTGATCTCACAAAAGAACCGTATGAGTTGTTGAAGGGTGTAGGGATGAAGAGAATTGTTGTAGGTCGTGTTATACGATATGTGTCTCTGTTGTTTCGATAGGTGATGTTCAAGTAATTCCTTGTTAATGTTATGTAGTGTTTCAGGTTTTTAATACTCAGGATTCTTTGTGTCGCCATGTGCTGGTCGGATATTGGCTGTTGTGTATAAGGTGTACAAATCACTGTTGACACAGTTTTCCTATGTAATGTTTCTAATTTTGTTAAGTGGTTGTTTGATGTGTTTGCATAGACTGTTATACCGTATCTGAGTAGGGATTCGCAGATACCGTGATATAGGAGTTTTTTATGTTGGATGGAATAATGCCTTTTACTTGGAAGAGTTTTGCTGCGATGATGCGGAGTTTGGTATGTAGGTATTCTATATGTTTTGTCCATTTAAGGTGGCAATCTATCTAGAGACCAAAGTATTTTGCATATGTTACAGGTTTGATTTCGAGACATTGGCAGGTATTTTTGTTGTTAATGCAGCGGCATGTGTGACAGTGTATCGATAGTGGTGCGGGGAGCATGATTCTTAGGTTGTATATTACCAACATCTGTGTTTTGATGCCGTTGATTACAATTGCATTTTGGTAGAAGTATGTTGTGATTTCATTTAGGTCTTGTGCTTTGGAGAGAGCCGTGTTGATGTCTGTGTGGATTGCTAGTAGTGCGGTGTCATCTGCGTACTGAAATATTTGACTTCTTATGGCCATGTTATGAACATCGTTAATGTATATGTTACCGGCAAAGTGTGAAAAGCAGGCATTCTATACAATGCCTAGGCGTTTTTGGCAAATTACGAAATGTCTGTTTTTTTAATATTTTACATACTTTCCCTAGGTATTGTATAGAATGACAAATACTATTTCGGATATATTTTCATTTTGAAGTTTTAAATTTTGCCGCCATGGGAGTTTAGGTTAGGGTAGGGTAGATAAGGGTAGGTGCTGGCAGTTGTTATGTGTGTCACAGACGATGGATTTTACCCACTTGGAACTGATTAGGTTAAGTTTTGAAGTTTTAAATTTTGCCGCCATGGGAAGGTTAGGTTAGATTAGGTTAGGTGCAGGCGGTTGTTGTGAATGTGACACACGATGGGTTTTACCGACTTGGAACTGCTGAAGGAATTTTAAACCAACTTTATGCCAGATTACAATTCACTTTATGTCTCAAGGACTTAATGAGAATTGGAGACGTTTTGGAATGGCATTTTGAATTGCACTTAACTGCCATTTTCATACAAAAGCACTTCAAATTTTGGCACTTGGTCTTGCAAGTACACCTCACGAACCCTTGGCCGCTACTCGTGAACTGAGTGGAAGCGGATGACCGGAGAACTATTTCGTGGTAAGGAACGTCTCCAACTCTCAGTATTTCCTTGAGACATAAAGTGAATTGTGATCTGGCATAGAGTTGGTTTAAAATTCCTTCAGCAGTTCCAAGTCGGTAAAACCTCGTCTGTCACATTCACAACAACCGCCTGCACCTAACCTAACCTACCCTAACCTAATCTTCAAATGGCGACAAAATTTAAAACTTCAAAACCTTACCTAATAAGTTCCAAATCGGTCAAACCATCGTCTGTCACACTCATAACAACCGCCAGCACCTACCCTAACCATCCCATGGCAGCAAATTTTAAGATTTCAAAACCTAACCTAACCTCCAATGGCGGCAAAATTTAAAACTTCAAAATGAAAACATATTCGAAATAGTATTTGCCATTCTATACAATAACTAGGGAAAGTATGTAAAATATTAAAAAAACAGACATTTCATACTTTGCCAAAAAACGCCTAGGCATTGTATAGAATGCCTGCTTTTCACACTTTGCCGGTAACATATATATTGAATAGAGTATGTGATAATATGGCGCCTTGAGGGACACCGTGTTTTATTTGTATACCCCGGCTGTGACATGTACCTATTTTTGTTATTTGTGTTCTGTTTGAGAGGTAGTTCCTGAACCAGGAATGCAGTGTTCCTCTTATACCTATTGAGTATAGTTTGGTGAGTAGTATGTGATGTTCGAGTGTATCAAATGCTTTGGTTAAGTCAAGCAGTATAAGGACGGCGTACTTGTTTTTGTCGAGAGCTTTGTTTATTGTGTCGGCATGTCTTCTAATAAAGTGATGGTGCTTTTTGTTTTCTGAAAGCTGTATTGAGTAGTTTTGTGAGATGATGTACTTCTGTAAATAGTTCTGTAGTCTGGTGTGTGTTATTTTTTCTAGAATTTTTGAAATGACTGGTAGGGTAGCTATTGGTCGGTAGTTCTGAGTATCGTTTCTTTTATCATGTTTGTAAATTTTCGCAATTATTGCAATTTTTAGTTGTTGTGGAATAATGCCAGTGTCGAATATTATCTTAATAATTATAATATTTTATCTTAATTTATCTTAATATAATTTATCTTAATAATAATAATAATAAGTTTTCAAACTTTATTATTTATATATATTATTTATAATATATTTTTAAATAATAATAATAATAATTGTTTACAACGTATATTATTATTATATATTATTATATTATCATTATAATAATAATTGTTTACAACGTATAATATTATTATATGCACAATGATGATTATTACATTTTTTGCATTTTTACACTCTGTATATACAATAACAATAGATATAATTTCTCTGTATAAGTTTTTTAATAATATTAATTAATAATAATTAAGTTTTATTAGTAATAATTAAATTTTATTAATAATTATTAAGTTTAATTAATAATTAATAATAATTAAGTTTAATTAATAATTAATAAGAATTAAGTTCAATTATTAATTAATAATAATTAATTTAAATTAATAATTATAATATTTTTTTCTGATATCATCATACAGAGTATTTATATATGTACAGTTAAGACATTACATTTTCTGCTCTGCACAAAATTCTGCACACAGTTAGTGTACCTTATTTCTGTTTAATATTTTTTCTTTGAATATAAATACACATACTTTTTTTTTAATATCAGTACCGTCATTTATTATTATACACCGTACTGACATGTACATTACAGTAATTTGCAGCCTATGGTTATGAGGGCTATGACTACGATAATAATAATAACTGTGATGACACGAGATTATTCGAAGAATACTGAATAGGAGTAATCTTCTTTACTCTTTGTACCAAAATATACTTTTTTTCATATTCAAATATAATCATTTGGATTATTTTTTTAAGTGAAAAAATATATTTATTCAAGAGTTATATATCTGTCTTACTTTGTGACTGTAGTGAGGGGAAATAATCCCTCAAATCCTATACTCTATTTTATGCAGCATATGAAGATTTCTAAAATATTAGCGTATGAAGATTTCATAGCTAATATTTTAGAATATACATAATTTCTCGAATCCTATCTATTCTGCTTGCATCAATATTTAACAGAGGATAACCGTGTATTTTCAGCAAGTACATATTTCAGATTAGTAAATTTATGTAAGGAAAAACAAAAAAACTAACCACAACATTTCAATAAAGAATGCAAGCGACGTCAGTAACATAGCTATTGTTTATCTTACGTAGCTCTTTATAAGTTTGAACTTCGAGAAACTGCGATCGAGGTTAGCAATGGTCAGTCGCAACGCAAGCAAAAATTGCCAACGTGTGGGAGAAAAACACATCGATAGCCAAGTTGCCGAGGAATTGAAGAGTACATTAGTATAGATATGGCAAAGAAAAAAGTCAGTGACCAAGACTTAAATTACGCCTGGGAAAATAGCCTTACACTCATTTTATTGAAGCTATCCTTTAAAGTTTTTAATGATATCACACTTTTATCCAAGAGAATTATCGAATTAAGAATAAGATATAAGAAAATAAACAAAGGTAAAATCAAGAAAAGGTGGAACCTAGAAAAACTCAAAGGAGATGCAGGTAGGAAATTCAGAGAAGAACTGGAAAATAAAATAAGGAACAAAGAGAATATATCTGAAGAAACTATGGATGTTAATGCAAAATGGAATCAACTGAAACAGCTGATATATGAAACAGCTGCTGAAGAGATAGGTTTTGTGGAAGGGAAAAGAATTAAAAAGCTATGGATTACAAATGAAATGATAAGAAAAATGGAAGAAAGAAGAAGATGGAAAAATGTAAACACTGAAGAAGGAAGAAGAAAATACAAAGTATTAAATAATGAACTGAGAAGAGAAACTGATAAAGCAAGAGAGGAATGGTTAAAAACAGAATGTAAAGAAATTGAAGAAATGGAAAAAAGGGGGCGATATGATAAAATGTTTGAAAAAGCAAAAGAAATTATAAATATAAAAAAAAATCATAAGAAATCTGCCATTAGAAGATAAGCAAGGAAAACTGATTTATGATATCGAAATACAGGGTGAAAGATGGAAGGAATACATCGAAGAACTTTAAGCAAAAAATGAAAGAGCAACAAAAATTGAATTGGAAGAGCAAAATGAAATTTCAACATAAGAAAGAGGTCCTGAAATACTAAAGAGAGAAGTAGAAACAGCAATTAAGGAATTAAAAAGTGGAAAGAGGGAAGGAGTGGATGGAATACCTAGTGAAATCCTAAAACAACTGGAGAACAAAGGTATAACAGAAACATGGAAACTCTGCAACCTCATTTACACAACAGGAGTATGATTTAAAGATTTCACAGAGAGTATTCTTATACCAATTGAAAAGAAAAGCAATCCTGCTAAGTGCAGTGACTACAGAACTATAAACATACTCTCGCATGCCTCCAAAGTACTGCTAAGAATATTAAATCAAAGATTGTATAATATAGTGGAGTGTTTTCTGGAGGATGATCAACTTGGATTTAGAAAAGACAGAGGAACCAGAGATGCAATTGGAGTAATGAGGACCATATGCGAAAGGAATATAGAAGTAAATAAAGAAGTTTATATATGTTTCATCGACCTTGAAAAAAAGCATTTGACATGATGAAATTGGAAAATCTGATGGAAATATTACTCAAAATAGGTTTAGATTGGAGAGCCTGAAGGTTAATAGCTGAATTATATATTAACCAGACGGCCATAATAAAGACAAAAATAAGAAAAATTAAAAAATATGTGATTGGCAGAGGTGTAAGACAGGGATGCTTCCTGTCACCGACGCTCTTATATATTTGCAGAAGAAATGATAAAAGAAGCATTTGATGAAGAGAAAAGAGGAATCACTATTGGAGGAAGAACAATACAAAATATTAGATTTGCAGATGATCAAGCAATATTAGCTAATACCGAAGATGAACTACAGCACCTAATGCAAAAATTTGAAAATATATGCAAGAAACATGGTATGAAAATTAACGCAAAGAAAACAAAAGTGATGAGAGTCTCCAGGAAACCAGGAAGTATCAAGGTGATGATGAATGGAGAAAGTGTAGAGCAAGTGAGACAATACAAATACCTTGGTAGTATAATACAAGGAAATGGAAAATGTGACATGGAAATAAAAGAAAGAATTAACAAAGGAAAATATGCCTTTTATAGCAAGAAAAATTTGTTTATTAATAAAATGAATAAAAATCTAAAGAAAAGGCTTATTAAGTGCTGTATTTGGAGTATGACCTTATATGGGTCAGAAACATGGACAATTAGGAAGAAAGAAGCTAAAATGTTGGAGGCATTTGAAATGTGGTTATGGAGCAGAATGGAGAAAATAAAGTGGACTGAAAAAATCACCAATGAAGAAGTATTACAAAGAGTTGAAGAAGAAAGGAATTTGCTAAAGACCATAAGAAGAAGAAAACATAACTGGATAGGACATGTATTAAGAGGAGACAGCCCTGAAAAGAATGATAGAAGGGAAAATTGAAGGAAAGCGACCAAGAGGAAGAAGACGACTAATGATGCTTGATGATATAATGAGAACAAGAAGATATCAGGAAATGAAGGAGGAAGCAAGAAACAGGGGAAATTGGAGGAGGAGAATCTGCTGAGTTTTACTATTGGTATAACTCAGCAGATTCTCATCATTAGTGTTCAAGAGACAGAACACTAATGATGATGATGATGATCCAAGAGAAGAATAAAAAGTATCTGTGTCTAAAGATATCATCTTCATGTACTTAAACAAGCAATAGTCATCCACAAGGTTTATATAACACATCAATCTTTGTTTCCATTATCATGGAAACAACTAGTTGGACACGATGTGTCAGTAATATTGCCAAAAAAAATCGGAGCTTCTCCTCAAATAAAGCTTGTGGGCAAATGCTATTTGCCCACAAGTCGGAGGCCCTCCACATATTTTATGACCATCATCTCTATGAAAGAGTGTAAACTTACAGTACAATACACTACACTACTACCATATAACATTTTTATCTGTTAACTGCATGTGTTCTGAGGCTGATTTGCATGTTTTACGGAAGGGAAAAATAACCGAGTTTCTGGAAGTGGAAAAATCCTCCCATCACTGTATGAGATCGATTAATTCGCGTTCAGTTAAAAAAGTTCATATAAAAATTGCTGACGTCGTGATGATAGCCTAGGTATTTCCGTCGTTCTTCCAACTATGCTACGGAGGGGATATGCAAAACACATTCCATATTATGCGCAAATAATATTCATTGAATCATAAAACGAAGTTTACTAAATCGTCATCGCTATTTGATATACTTACTGTATTTGCGCAACTACGTGACAAATGCTTAATCCCAAAGCAGTCTTATTTTAAAATGGATTCATTTAGTAATATAGTAATATTCTTAACTTTGAGCCAAAGAAACTACACCTACATTAGTTTTTAGAAGTAGGCAAATTCGTTTTAAAGAAAATTGTAAATTTCAAGAACGGGCGCGCCGACTATATGTGCAATGTGTGCGACGCACACTGGCGCCAGGATAGTAAAGGCGCCAAAGAGGAGGAAATACCTTAAATAAAAAACGTTTTTTAAAGTGTTTTTTTATTGGAGGGGGGGAATAGGGGCGTCAACTAAAGTTTTGCACACAGGCGCCGGACACTACTGGCGTGCTACTGGGTATAGGGGCGCCAACTAAAGTTTTGTTTAGCTGGCGCCCCTATGTGTTTGCACACAGGCGCCGGACACTACTGGCGCTCCCCTGATTTCAAGGGTTGGAGTGAGTTGTTTTGATTTATAGACGAAGTAACGAAGGCCATGAGGGACAGTGCAATTATGTCCGGATGAAAAATCAGTTTTCCACCTCCTTATTTTAAAAAATAAAAACATAATAGCTCCGATATCCAATGAACATGTACATACTTTCTTTGCTCTTATTTTTAACTGTGATTTGTTTCATTTCTGAAATGAATCTTAAAATATGTAAAACATACAACTAAAGTAATGGAAACAAATTTATAATTGTTGTGCCCAAAATGTTGTCTTTTGCGGGATAAAGGGGAAAAAACCGTTGAAAATTGACCTTCCGTCTGTTGCGGGTCTTTTTAATCAATATATTTCAATCTTCTGACTATCCCGCTGTGGCTGGAATTTAAGGAAACGCAAAAAGGAAATGTTTCAAACGTTCCCAACATTCGTCAAAAAAAAAAAAAAAAAAAGGTAACTCGATAATCATGGCAGAAACTACGGAAATCACCAACTTGTCCAAAAGTTATCATGCAAAAGAGCTCATAAAACTTAAAACAACGAGTCATCATAGTCGTCCTGTAGAGACGACTATGATATAAATAAAACTGACTGACGCGAACCATGCGCTACGAAACACAAAATAGAAGTTCAACAAAATGAGATTCGCCCTTCATTAATTAATATAGTTTCATCTGAAACGTAAAACTATTTACTTCATGGTTACCGGAAGCTTGTACACTATAAAAATAAGTCGCTTGAAAAAAAAGTCTCATAACTGCTCTCTGTAAGGCAGTCTTTCCAGATCATCTCCCCCTTGGGGCCCACTACGATGCTAATATAGGCTGGCATAAAAAATAATAATTATAATAAGTATTGTACTCTAACCACTAATAAATCTCGTCCTTGTACATTTGAGCATTCCCCCCCCCCCTTTAGTTTTGCAATAGGTCTTTCCGACCCTTCCGTATTTACATCATGAATTTTTGCCATTAACGGTCAAGGATTAAACGCAGTTTGTGTGGCTGAAGTCCACTACCTTCATCACGAAGAACTTAACTAAGAGGCATCATAACTACAGAAATAGCTTTAAATTACGTAATCAGTTGTGATTAAAGTCACGCGGAGAGTCTACTATGGTGGAATTTAAAATTTTTTGAAGAGCCATTGCATATGCCATTATTATTAAGAATGCCATTTTAATCCTATATTCTAAATTTAAAGGAAACCGTCATTGTCATAGTCGGTCTTCGTAAGTCATCCCGAGAACACGATTAAGATTTTAATTGCATCCTTAGGGAATAGGTATTATATATTATATTTTATTTTATTGAGTTAGCCGTTCTCATACTAAGGTATAATTTTTTTTTTTTTTTTCAATCCTGGAAACACGGTTCCTCCTTCTCCTCCTCTTCCTCAGAAAAAAAAAAAAAAAAACCGACAAATCCTCCAGAAAACATGTACATTTAAAAATAAAAATACTATCTAGTGGGTGGTAGATGGCGCAGTGAAGGCAGCGGATTATTTAGTATTGGACGGTAAATTATTGTATAGTGGCCTCCCGCGATGAATCGACTCCATGGAACTGTTATGTAATAAGCATAATAATAGTCACTATATGTGATGTAATTCATTATGTGATTATATACATTATGTTTGTGATTTGCTTCAGATATTTGAGGGTCTTTTGCGAAAATTATGAAACATATAGAGTAAATGGAAACATATAGAACATTTAGAAAGTGGAAGAATTTCTTGGAGAAGATCAGTTTGGTTTCAGGAAGGTTAGGGGGAACAAGAGATGCGATTTGACTGTTAAGAATAGTAAGTGAAATAAGTCTTGAAGTGAATAAAGAAGTTGATATCTGTTATATAGATTTTGAAAAAGCTAAGCTTTTGACTTAGTAAAATTTGATAAGATGGTGGAAGTAATGGAAAAGATTGGTGTAGATTGCAAAGACAGAAGGCTAATTATTTCACTGTATTTGTCCCATATATGTCTCTGGTGAGAGACATATGGTACAACAGAACCAGGTATCACTGGACGAGGAGTAAGACAAGGGTGTTCTCTGTCACCAATTTTGTTTAAGATGTATTCTGAAGCAATGTTTAAAGAAGCACTGGAGAATTCGGAAGAAGGAATAAAGATTGGAGGTAGACAGATATTTGCAATAAGATACGCAGGTGACAAGGCATTATTATCAAATACTGAAACAGGACTACAACATCTGTTGAACAGATTACTGAAATCCTGTATCAATTATGGAATGTAAATTAACATAAGAAAAACAAGGGTAATGAAAATAGCAAGGAAAGAGCAAATATGGATATCAGAATAAATGGGGGGAAATTGAATCAAGTAAAGACATTTAAATATCTAGGAAGTGTTATTAGCAGTGATGAAAGATATAAAAGTGACATAACAGCAAGAATAGTGATGGAAAGAGATGCCTTTAATAGAAAATTGAATTTATTCATAAGTAAAATGGATAGAAACCTAAAGAAAGGGCTAATAAAATGTTATGTGTGGAGTGTTGCCCTCTATGCAGCTGAAACTTGGACATTGAAGAAAGCATAAATTAAGATTTTGGAAAGATGTGGATTTTGAGAAGGATGGAAAAAATCAAATGGACAGATAAAATAACTAATGAAGAGGTCTTTAAAAGAGTAGTAGAAGAAAGAAGTCTGTTAAGGAGGATAAAAAGAAGCAAGGGAAACTGGATCGGACATATTCTGAGAGGGAATGGAATCATCAGAGATGCCATCCAAGGAAAAATAGACGGAAAAAGACCCAGAGGAAGAGTAAGGAAAACAATGCTAGATGGCATACTCAATGGAGACAGGTACACAACCTTGAAAGAGAAAGCTCAGAAGAGAAGAGATAGTGGAAGGAAAGTTTCTGCTACTAAAAGAAGATGCTCAATTGCAGAATAAGAGAGAGAGAGAGAGAGAGAGAATAAATAAATAATAAAGCTACTCTATAGTCCTTCCCTAATTTCAATATTATGCATAAATTATGTATTTAAGTGCAATGGGTCAAGATCCAGCTCTTAATGCATCTTTGTTAATTTAACTATAGATAATAATTTTTTATTGGAAAAAAAAAACTTATAATTTTTCTATAGCTAAAAATAATTAGAGCAAAAAAACGAATTATCTAAAAGTTTAGTTTCTCTAATTTCTCTAATTCTGTTTTTAAACAACAGTAGGTTAATTTAAAAACAGACTTTTTGGAGAGATTTAAAAAATCTGTCCATTTTTTGAAAAAGTATATTGAAATATAAGTGAATAAAAAAATGCTCTTCTCTTCTCTTTAACAATAACTTCTACATTGACACATTCAAGTCATTCGTAAGAATGTCTTAATGTAGAGGTTATTGTTAAATTTTTAACAATGATCTCTACATTTTTAAACCTTTAAATTTCGTGCTGATATGGTTTTCTTTGTAAATATGAGAAGGTGTTCCATGCATTAATTAAAATTCTTTTTATGTACACGTGAACATAAATAAAAATATCTTCTTCAGTTTCAGTGTAATAAATGACACAGCCTCCAATGCATTCTCGATTGATGAAAAACTCAGAGTGTGAAACGAGGCTTAAAACACATCTTATAAAAACAAATGTATCATTAGCTTTAAATAAATGGTTTTCAAAGCAAATATAAAGTTTACAAAATGAATTTAAACTTAAAAGTAAAGGTTTAATCAGCTGAACTATTTTCTTGCTGTCGTCTATACAAAGTCTATGATAATACAGAATATTCCAGAAAAAAATTAATTTTGCTCCGTTTTGCTTTTTAAAACATATTTATTTATAGCTAAATAAATTTTAGTGATGTTTCTTTTACATAAAATAAATATTTATACTTGTAAGACCTTTAGAATAACTAGTTATATTCATTTATATTTATAATAACGATGAACTGTATATCGTCTGCAACAGTACCATAGGCTTCAGAGCAATACGTCTTTGCAGCCACTCTATTGCAAAAAAAAAAAAAAGCCTGATAAAATGACTTCATAATTGATGTTATGAATAATAATTGGACATATAAAATTCATTTCATATATATTATATAACAGAAATTCCAAAATTTGCGAATATCTACGTCACAGTCATGGCGACTCGAGGTTATTAGTTCTTTAGAGATAGGCAACGGATTGTGCTAGGTGAGGTACTTTTGGTCAAATTTTTTTGAAGAATGCAGTTGTGAAAATCATTTTTACTGCTGCACAGTGTTAGCTTTGACTTTAAACTTCGAATATCAGTTGTTTATGTACGTGAATAAGTAAGAAATAACAAGAGAAAGGCTAAAAAACGGGACGCATGAGAATTTGTTATGTAGGTGTAAGTCTATTTCGAGCTGTCTATACGCTTAAATTCTTTCCGCAACATATTTAAGTTGATGAAAAATGAAAGATATAAGTTAGGGCTATACTTTTCTACAATTACTTTTTCATTTGGGCATACAGCTGATTAATAAAAATCGTTTGAAGTTGCTTAAGAAACACACTTCCTTGGTTTCTGACAGTTAGAGATTGCAACTTGGCCAGACTAGCGTGCATGTAGAGTTTGTAGCTTCCTCGTACGTCCGCGTCGGCTCTATATATTGAGCCGGAGGTCTAGCCGCGTAGTTTTGCTGCCGTTTGTATTGGTGTTAGTTTGAGTGTTCATACCGTAAGTTCGCGTAACGATGGCTGATACAGCCTCTCAAAACAGTTCTGCTGCTAACGCCAAGAAAGGAAAAGGAGCTGGAAAACCAAAGAAGCCTAAGACATCTCCATCACATCCTAAGGTGTCTGAAATGGTTACTGCAGCTATTACAAGTCTGAAAGAACGTGGTGGTTCCTCTCTTCAAGCTATTAAGAAATATATCGGCTCGCATTACAAAGTTGATGTGGAACGTCTTGCACCTTTCGTGAAAAAATATTTGAAAACTGCTGTTGCTAACGGTACTCTCGTACAAACCAAAGGAAAGGGTGCTACTGGCTCCTTCAGAATAAGTGCCAAAACAGGCGAACCTAAACCGATGAAAAAGGAAGTGCCTGTTAAAAAAGCAAAACCAGTTGCAGTAAAGCCGAAAAAGATTGAGAAAAAGAAGTCTGTTAAGAAACCTGCGGCAAGAGCTGTGAAATCTCCGAAGAAGGTAAAAGTGAACAAGCCAAAAAGTCCAAAGCCAAAGAAAGCTAAGCCAGCGGCTAAGAAGTCTGCAAAAAAACCAGGAAGAAAGTAAAAGATGCTAAATGTTGAACTTGATATATTTACTTGACTTGTGGACCAGTGTATATTTTGTTTGCTTACCGTCCTCCGTGTTTTAGACTAAAGGCTGCAAGCATTCTTTTTCATCTGTAAGTATAATCAGTATCTGTGTAGTATGAGACATTTACGGAATCATCCTATGTTTTTAAGCCACCATTTCTTGTATTGTAGCGCTAATATGTGCATGTTTGATGTTTAATGGTTTATTTCCATTACTCTCATCTTGTAAAGAAATTTCATATTCATAAATAAAAGAACGTTGTTATTTTGTTTATATACATTTTTGTAGTTTCAGTAGTACAGTTATATATAATTTCAAAGTGAATAGTAAAACTACCCTAATCAAGTAGAATAAAATCTCTTTAGAAGCAGAAATTAATAAATTTGAAATATTAAATAAATAATTAAAAAAAAGTAACGTCTTTGTTACATCTTCAAAAATAGCACACAGCGATTGGAAGCTAAAGTTTGGCCACAGAGTACTTGTTGGCAGTAGTCGTAAAAAATCGATTCCCTTTTCTTCGACTTGCGGATTTTTTCTAACCCTGCTATGCTATCTTGATACACTGAATAACGGTATACCAATATCGATTTTATGTATGTATATAATATCAGAAGACATCTTACAAAACTGAAATCAGCTCTCATATGCCAGCATGTTGAAAGTTTTCATTGATCGATATTGATTAATTTGAACTGTAGAATAGCATTCTAGTTTTTTTTTTCAACTGAAAGTCAATAAAAAATGCAATGGTAAACTTTTTTTTTTAACGGGGTAGTATGAGATAGTGGATGAGTATCGATTGCTGGTTTTTAACTTAGCATCAGAAGTGGTGTCACCAGCACAATAGAACTAAGATTCCAAGAACATTGTTTATGTTTATTAATATTTATTTATTTATCTAAAATGAGTGATTTTTTTTTTCCCGTATGATGCAGCACGCGGTCTCCGGATCCATAAAAAAAAAAAAAAAAAAGTCCCTGGTGATGCCACTGCCGATTAAGTGACGAAAAACGAGTTAAGTTACGTTATAAAAAGCTTAATGTTCCAATTTTTTAGTGGCTTACAATTACAATACACACACACACACACACACACACACACACACACACACACACACACAATACAATATGTTTTCATTGTGATCATGCGAAAATCGCTATTGCTATATTGCTATTTTTTGCAAGTAAGTTCAGTAGCTTAGCAACAGATACGATATCTGCTGTAAGAGTTATATAAAGATTCTCTGGCTCGTTCACATGATGGCAAAATAAGTAATTTTATGAGCCTTGAAAAGATGTGAAAATTTTTTTTTCTAAGAATAGAAAAAAATACTAAGAATAGCGATCAGAGCTTTACCCACCTTTACAACGAGTTGCACTACCTTTTAGACTTGAACTACGTTCATGCGCAAACTTAACTGTTTGCTTACTGGGGATTAGGAGTAAAATAACCAAGTTTATAAAATTACTTGGTAACCCTAAAATAATATATACATTATTCCCAAGGTAAAAAAATCTTATTTACATAACATGATCCAAAATTTCATTCAATTCCTTTCAGCCTGATTGGAGTTATTTTTTTTTTTTTTTTATAATATAATTTCGAAACTAAAATGGCCTAGTTTAACCGAAACTGGATGGCTTGATGAATACTTGCAATGGGTTAAGTCATAAAGGAGGTGGGTTATAAAATTAAGTCTTCAAATTCAAATAAGCCATCGCAAAAATGCGTTTCCAGAAACAACGCATTTTGCATCAAACCAGAAAATGGAAATTATCTTAAATTTTACAACGTATGCCTTGCTCATTGGACATTGGACTCGTGTTGATAGGCTTCCCAACTGGTTAACCATTAAGAGTGTGGAAACAGTGGGTTATTATATTATATTATATTATATATTATATTATTACATTACTACTGCATGCAACATTGACTCAGTTTTATGCGAGTTCGATAAACTCAAGCCTGAAATCTGTTAATGGGTCACTTTTGGTCATCAAATTAAATTATTGCTTATTCCGAATGATGAGAATCATTTTTTGTTTTGTTTAAAATACTATTGTTATGTTATACGTTATATATTGTTATGTTATACGTTATATATATATATAATATAATACATACTACTGTTATGTTATATATATATATATATTTTTTTTTTTTTTTTTTTTGTCTAAAACACTACTGTTATAAGCCTCTTATCTATATCTAATATTTCTATGAAAGTGTTTGCTAATTAAGTACAGTAATACATTTATAAATAAACGTATTATTATATATATATATTACTATATTTGTATAAATAGGTTTATATAAATAAATAAATGTATACATTTTCCAATGATGTATGGAGAAAGGTGAAATACACATATAAATAGAAATTTTTCAATGATATATGGAGAAAGGTGAGATTTTTTTCTTAATGGTTTTAATCCTCGAGATTTACTGAGTTGCTCCCATTACATTATTAAAAGAATTTGAACCCTAATCTATAGGCAGTGTTACAGACGGAACATCGATTTCCTTGAAGTTATGAGAGATTAGGTTTGCATAATTAAATAAATTAAATTTTCCAGTAATGTGTGGAGGAGGACAAGTGAGATCTTAAGCTTTGTGTGTGTGGGTTTGTATAATATAATATAATATAATTAAATTTTCCAGTGATGTGTGGAGGAAGGAAGTGAAATCTTTAGCTTTGGATGACTAACGCATTTTTTTATGATTATATTTCCAGTGCAAACATTCCTCATCCCATGCTATTTCTAAAACTGTCCGAAAATTATATTTTGAAGAAATTAAGCTGAATTGAAACTGATAATAATAAGTTGCTCTAAAGGGGATGCAAAATGACAGATAGATTAGCCGAATTTTTGACATTACTTAACAGAGTGGGCCAGAAGTATGTTGATTTTATAATTTTATTTTACGTTATTGTTTCAGATGCAATGACATACAAGTGAATTCACGGGGAACAAGTTGTATACAAGCACATGGACAACTGAACTTCCTGTTTTTCGGTATAAAACCACTGGAACAATACCGAGTAAATTCGGAAATGCGTTTGCAGGGAGCCACCAACAAGACAATGTGTAGTGGTAGAGGAAGTTGTTACCACTGCAAAATCTATACTGCAAAACATTTTTCATTCCCCAGTTGCAGAGTAAGATGCTACATACTTACTCTCACTGTTGTGATTGTGATTTTTTTTTCTTTTTTCTAAAGTAATGCTCAATTGATGAAGATACAACACACTTTGTTGGTTTGGGAGCTTATTGAAGGACTGAAGTGGCTTTGAAAAGTTCCATGTTTGTCTCTAGAGCAGTTTCAGGATTGAAAAAATAAAGAATAGAAAAAAATTTCGTACTAATTTCGGGATTGTGAAAAAATAAAAGAATTGAAAAAAAAAATCCCCATTTGTTCTGCCGCGGTACTAATACTAATGTATAGATTTACAACAGTGGCTCTTAACCTGGGCAGAGCACCGTGAACGTTGGAGGGTGGGCGGTAAAAGCCAAAAATTTAGTATTTAATCTAGCATCCCCATTTAATATTGTATGTTAGCAGCACTGTTCAGAATATTGTATGTCTGACAATACTGTTCAAATTTATTTGCTACTTATTTTTTTAGAATTCTTACATTGAAAGTTAAGTAATTGGGCTACTTTTTGTTTTGAATTTTCTACAATGAAAATAACTAATTTGGGCTATTTTTAGCAGAATCCACTATTATAAGCTTTATCTGCCAATTTTCCTAATACCCATCTGACAATCCTGGTTTGCAGTTTACATCTAGCCCGTGGTATCGCATGCCGCACTTCGTTAGCCAGTGTGAAAAAAGAAAGTGTCAATATTCAAGTGAATATTTAAAATATGGAGTTATTTTATATTTTATATATATATATATATAAAATAAAAAAAAAAAATATATATATATATATATATATATATATATATAAATACAAATAATGAACAGTTACCAATATGATGTAAATATGATGTATATTTATATATATGTGAAAAAATTTCTCAAACGAAAGAATGAAGCCTTCAAGAGTGATTGTGCATTTAAGAACAAAGCATCGAAATAATAATAATAATAATAATAATAATAATAAAGAATGCGGAGTACTTTCGTGAATGACTATAAATTTATTTAAAAACGAAAATCGTCCCGGACTTAAATGGCAAGATGAGATTTTCGGCAGTTCCCAAGTCTACAAATAATAGATGATGATTTGATTTAATATATTAGATACGGATTTGGATTGTTATTGTTTCCATTTTCTGACACTGAAAGAAGAATTGATCAGATTCAAACACTGATCTTCTGACACTGAAAGAAGAATTGATGATCAGATTCAAACACTGATGATCTTAAAATAATCGATTGGGTTATAATTCCATTTCTTTTTGATTTTTGATGCCACTTCTGTTCATCCAAATTTGTGTAAAGAATTTATTGACTTAAAAGATTATTTTGAAACTCAAATACAATTTCAGCAGCGTGGGTATGAAAAATTGTGGCCAAACGTGCAGTGCGAGTATCCTCGGCTTTGGCAAGAACAGTGGTGCAGCTAGAGCTTTTGCCGCCCCTCTCAATACATACCAAAAATACTACAAAAAGTCGACACGACGTATAGGGAAATAAATTAAAACACTATTTTTGAAGTTTCTAAACATTCTAATCTAAAATGTTATTTTTCTTGCTTTTCTGTTAGCAAAATCGTCGATGATATTGGCGAAGTCTATTTCATTTCATAATAATATATAATTCTTAATCTATTTTATATTTCATAATATAAAATAGATTAACAAGGGGCCCGGGAATCCCCCCAAAGAAAAGGAAAAAACACTAGAAAAATTTCCAGAAATCTTTTCCTAATTAAAATTCATTTTTTTATTTATGTTGTGTGCTACTTATGAATTAGCGATCACTGCAGATGCTCAGTTATAGGTCATATGCGATGTGTAGTGTGTATTCGCAAAACGTCTACTCAACTCGGCCCCCCCCCCCCTCCAAAGGTTAAATCCTGAGCGCTCGGCCCCCTCCAAGATTAAATCCTGAGTGCGCCACTGTTCATAATAATATAATAATATAGGTAATTCTTAATCTATTTTATTTATTTTATTCGCAGTAGTATTATAATATATATATATATATACAGGTAACCCTCGTATAACGCGGTACTTATACAACGCGGTTTCGATATAAGACGGTCTACGAACTGTAGTAATATATATACAGGTAACCCTCGTATAACGCGGTACTTATACAACGCGGTTTCGATCGATATAAGACGGTCTACGAACTGTAGTAACCTTTTATCTTTTCATATCATATACTGTATTTTTCAGCGCGCGACTTAAAAATCAAAATTTATCTTCGTTAAATTTGCGTCTCTGCTCGTATCGCGCATGTATATGCTCATTGGTGGAAATACCCTTTAGCACAAATGTATGTGAATTGTTTACCGTATGTATATATATATATATATAAAGTATTTATTGTTTGAAAATCGTTTTCTGCCAGGAAAGCGCATTAAAAATCATAAGTGTGTTAATCTCAAGCTGAGCACTTTATTTTTTGGTGAGTTACATACAATATGTAATGCTTTTTTTTTATGTAAAAAAAAATATATAGTAATGGCCACTTAGCGCTTTTGCGATATGGTTGAAAACGAAATTAGTGAATTTGATGGGAAAATAGATTTAAATGAGGGGGAACTGGTACAGGTAATAGACGACGTCGAACCAAATGGAGAAAATTCTACCGAAGATTCCAATTGTGATGAATCCGTTAAAGAATTCAATTTAAAGAAATTAGCAGAAGGATTGGACTTGGCAAGAAAGTTATTTTATGGATAATGATCTCTCAATGGAGCGCTCCGGAAAATTCAGGAGACAATTGCATATTTGTTTAGCTCCGTATTATATTATATTATTATGAACTTAATAAAAAATTGCAGCATAGTGGTAAGCAAGATCTTATTACCGACTTCTTGATAACTAAACTCTTCGAAGTATGCAATGAGAATTATGCTAATGATGTCCAAGAGATTTCAAATGATGACAACGTCCGGCCACTCGCAAATCGCAAATAAATAAAGAACATCTACGAAATGTTAGTTTTGAAGAGAGTGATGACAATCAAAATATGCACTTCATTTTATTTTGGGTAAAACATTTATTATGTATTATGTGCAATATTACGTATAATTTTTATATATATATATAATATAATTTTATAATATGTTTTGTTTCTTAGTTTATTTGTTTTCTTAACTTACATAAATTACCTGAATTAAATAAATAAAAATATTTTTGTTGGATGTCATTGTTTATTTATATAATCTTAAAAACAAACAAACAAAAAAAACGATTTCAGAACCTAACCCTACTTTATTTTATGTGATCTGAGTCTCGCATAACGCGATATGCGGAATTTTTGTGGAACCTAACATTCGCGTTATACGAGGGTTGCCTGTATGTATATGTATTTGGAAATGAGTTCTCGACTGTGTATATTTTAGAATTAACTGCAAAAGTTCAAAAAGGTTCAACGGAATGAAGTTCTACGAGGAGCTATCCCTCTGGGCAAGAAATAAAATTACTACTCATTGCTTTTCCTTGATACTTGGTCGAGAAAGGATTCAGCGTCGTGTTGCAATTGTTAGCTTAGCAGTGAAATAGATTGCAAATAAGTGAAAGAGGAGATTTGAGACTTCGTTTGTCGAACATTGAACCTGATATTGAAAAATTAGCAGGATCTCATTAGGCTCAGGGTAGCTGTTAATGATTGGCATATTAAATACGATAATTTTATATCTTTTGGAGTAAATTTATTTGCATGAAAGTCATTAATTTTTAATTAACTATCAGTTCAAATATGTTGAAGGTAATTTAGGTTTTCTTGGTGCCCCTACTCAATTTTACACTAGGTTAATAACTCAATAGTTGAAAGGGGGCACCAGGCAAAAAAAAAAAAAGGTTAAGAATCACTGGTTTATTTACAACCTTTTGTGGGTCAATCGTCATCAGTAGTTGCAGTACAGCGCCATTGACCTTGGATCTCGTAACGCAATTCGAGGATTAAACATTGTACGAGAATTGAAGAGGCCTGGAAAAGTTCTATGTTTGCGGGATGGAAAACCAGAGTTTCCCGGAGGAAAAAACCCTGTCACCTCCGTATGGCACCGGCTAGCTCATCTCCAGTTGAAGGCCTCATGAAAGATTCTTCATCATCCTACAGTGGATTCGGACCCAGGACTTTCTAATAATTTAGAAGGCTTTGGCTATATCGACTGAGCTACAGAGGCTCCCTTCGTCTCGGGAGCCACAAAAAAAAAAAAAAAACAATGATTCAGTGTCATTTATTCATTAAGGGAGAAAAAAAAAAAAGTCGTAATTCTCGGATTTCTAATTCGTAGACTTCTATTAAGAGGGTTAAAGATTCCAGCGTTAATTATGCCTGAACGTCATTTTATTCGCCAAAAATGTTAAGTTTTTTTTTTTTTTTTTTTTTTTTTTTTTTTTTTTTTTTTTTTTCTACTCAAGATCAAGATATCTGAACATGTATATGTGTGTGTGGAGAATCATCATCCATCTGTTCATTGTACATCATCAGTCACTCCAGACGCACCATCCACCCATCTCAATGACGGTCTATCCCTTCCTCTCTTTCCAGGAACTTTACCTTATCACTGTTTTGAGACGTCCTCCTTCCATTCTTTTGACAGAAGAAAGTATATTTCAACTTTCTTCTGTCAGTATTCTTAAGGAGCCTTAAATTTCTACTGATCTTTTCTAACACCCATTCATTTGTATGCCTTTCAGTAAGTATATGATATGATATGATATCTTCAACAGTTTTTCTATAATACCACATCTCAAAAGCAGCTGTCCTTTTCCTATCGAGCAGTTATTTTTTATTTTATTGTGATTCCCCATAGATCCCTGGGTGTGAGACTTCTTTAGTTTCCAAGTCTCACATCCATGGAGAATCACAATAAAATAAAATACTGCTCGCTTGATATATGTTGCAACAAATTGCTACATTTTTTAAAAGTTAGCAGACACATTCTTTAACTTTAATGTATTTTGCTATTTTCGGTTGTACGGTGTGAACAAAAGCATGTTAATTTTTAATTTGTTTGATAAAAAAATGTTTGCTCTTTCATCATATTCAAGTCGTATATTATATTTTCACCAGTTAATATAGACAGATAGAATTGCACTTTGCAATGAATAGTTGTTAATACCAAACCTTCCAGTAGCACGTATTCAACCTTTCGGTGAATTCGAACGTAAATTCTCCAACAGCAGGTAAAACGAACCTGCTGTTGACTCCAAGAAGTCAGGACCACATAATTTTGCCTGGATTGAATGGTCTGAGAAGAGGTTTAAAGTTGTCGAATAACACAGTTTTCTCGATTTCAAGCCATCAGAAACATTTAGTGATCCTTCCTACCCATGGTTCTTAATCTGGTATTTTGCAATGACGATCTTGCTGAAAGACGTCTTTTTGATTTTGATAGAGCACATTATCGTAATATTCGAATTGGAATGCACGTGTGTTAGTGCTGTTTATTGGAACAAACTTCCCCATACTGTTTGTCCCGATGAATACATGAATGCCCCAGCTTTTCAAGAAGGAATCTGTTAAGTTTCTTGAAAAGATATATATATATATATATATATATCAGTAAACATATATGGGGGGAAGGTTGTTCCAAAGTAGATGGAATGAAGGAAGAAGATAATGAGAAGTTAGATATGCTTGGGGTTCAACTGCGAAAGGATGCTAATAGGCTTTCTTTTAACCAGCAGGTGGCTGCTGGTTAAAAGAAAGCAGAGGTAGAGGCCGTTTCAGGGGAGTAATGCTCATGAAAGTATCTCTAATAGAAGGCATAATGCGGAAACAAAGCCCCTATGAAAAGACCGAGAGAGTCTGAGGGAGGGCCACCTATTAGGCAGATTGTCTTCTTCCGTATATATATATATATATATATATATATATATATATAATCAAGAATTCTTATTGAGAATTTGAGATTTAAAAAGTGTTAAGGAGGTGAGTTTAGCAGTACAGAAATAGTGTTTTGAACGAAAAGGAATATCACATTTTTGGAGGCGATGGATGCATTACATTATATTTATGCCAGGATAAGCTTGATATATTGATATATTTATGCCAGGATAAGCTTGATATGAACATCAGCTCTACAAGAGAAAATTGATCTTGACAGGAAACCGGAACAGTATCAAAAGTAAGGAGTGAATTAGGGCCGTTTTTCCCAAGTTATAAGTTGTGATTGCACTGGATTATCTTCACCTCACTTATAACAACGTTATGACTATGCAGAAGGTTTCTACCTAAATACGACACTTGTTTTTTTGCGAGTGGGATAGCTGAGCTAAAACCAAAATAATAAATAAACATTGTAAGGGGGAAATAGGTTCCAGAAGTCATACAAAGAGCCTGAATAATAAACTCATAATTTATAAAATCCAACAACAAATTTCTCACTGCTACTTAGTAAAATCCTGTACTGCTAAACTCACCTAAAACTTGGAAATCAAGTTGGGACACATGAAATTTTTTTTAAAGCAGCGAACAAGTTAAGGAAAAGTATCCAATTTTCCTCAATTTGGAAAAAAAAAAAAACAAAATTAAAAGACATTGAACAATAATGAGAGCAGGAAGTCTCATATACAGAAAACTGTGAAATTTTCTTAAAAATCTGAAAATTATGTTACTTTTTTTTTTTTTTGGAAACTTGGAAAATAACCAAAATGTATGTTAATTTTTCATAAAAAAAGGACAACATGCAATTAAATTAAATAATAATAATAATAAAAACTAAGACTACGATGCAGCATCGTAGTCTTAGTTTTTTTTTTTTTTCAACTGTAATTCCAACTAGCATTATGTATATAAATGTATATAAATAGGAAACAAAATAAAGGCTAAAAATTTAGAGACATGAGATTTAGTTATATATAGTTATATATAAGTTGAAGTCGATTTGGATTATTATGAGTTACAGCCAAAGCAGCTAAGGACTATGAGGCCAGTGATTATGTCTTACTAATTACATTTGTCCAGGACGATTTTCCATGTTTTGGGGGATTTTAAAACTGAGTTTCCTGGGGGTTGAGAGAACCTTACCACATCCATATGAAACCAGCGAACTCGAGTTGAGCTGAAAAATCCCCTATATAAAAGATTCCTCACGTCCTAGACATGATTCGAAACCAGATCTTTCCAACCGGTGTGTCTATTTCGTTATGTCAACATGCTTAAAAATCCTTTTGGCATATAAGGTGATGGCAAATGAAAGATATTTAGGTCATACAATTAAATAATAAATATTGTTCGAAGTTGCTTAAAATAAAATATACACTTGGTTTCTACATGTATAGTGTTTGTAGTTTCTTTATGCGTTCGCCCCATTGTTATGTTATATCGAGCAGCAGGGTTGCTTGGAATTACGACCGAAGTAACTAATAACTAATACGTGGTCTGTGCGTTTGGTCTGTTTTGCGGGATGAAAAACCAGTTTATGTGAGGAAAACCTGCCACCTCTATCTGAGACCAACTAAGTTGAAGTTAGAAGTGAGTAACTTTGTTAAGTAGTTTGTACTGGTGCTGATAAATTTGTATTGCGATGGCTAAAAAAAAAGTCTTCAGGTATATTGATCTAAGTTATTTTAAGAATCAGCACTGTATGCAGTACGAGCAGAAATTACCTTCATTCTTGGGGTTACGAGCTCAAAATTAACTCGACAAAAAAGCTTATTATTAAAAAAAAAAAAAAAAAAAAGTTTCCAGGCCAAAAATCCAAAAGTTAAGAAACAAGCAACATAATAAGCATAGAAATGAAATAAAATCAGAATGCGAAAATATGAAGTGTTAATTGTAGAAACTGGTTTCATTGGTGAACCACTGTGTGTATATATGTGTATATATATATATTGTTTGTTTGGTTGGTTATACTCCTTGTTTTAGGCCAAAAGATTAAATTGTTTTTAGTTAATACGTGTAATAAGCGTCTGCGTGGTATATATATAAGTACGAGGATTCATCCTGTGTTTATACCCCAGTCCTGTACTGTAGAGCTAAATATGCATATTTCATGTCTTTGGTTTATTTCCATTACTTCGTTTTGTACAAGTCATATTCACAAATTCACAAATAAAATAAACTTATTTTGTTAATTCACTTTTGTAGCTTCAATGGTATAAATACAATTGCAAAAGTGAATATTAAAAATATCTTAATTTAGCGTCGGTTGAAATGTCTTTCGAAGCTGAAATTAATATTCGTTTTATACTTTGGTATCTTTTTTTTTTTTTTAAGTTGCAAACTTTTGTTATTTATTCGAAAATAGCAAATGAAATTGGGAGCTAGTTTTATTACTGACGCACTTGTTGGGAGCCTTTAAGAAGCAAGTAGCTGAGCAAAAACCGATTTCATTTAATTTCCTTCCACCTGCAGACTTTCTTTGTTCTTTTTTTTTTTTTTTTTTTGTTCAGCTCCTAGCTGGTGTGATACACTTACGTTGAAAACAGCATATCAGTACTGATATCCGAAGAGAAATGTTTTTTAAATTAAATAAGCTGAACCAAATTTTAATAAATTTTTTTTTTTTTCGTCGATGGAGTAATTTGAACCTTATGACAAAATTCTACTAATTATCTGAACTGAAAGTTAAATTAATGCGAATATGTTAAGTTAAATTTAATTAAAACTAAAATCCGTTTGCTGCATCTTCTTAAAAGCAGTAGCGTAACTTTTTTTTTTCTTTCCAGGAGCGAGAAAAAAAGAAAAGGTGCGAATTGCTATACATGTCATAAATAACGCGAGGACTGTCACAAAGTTAAAATAAATTTTCCCTACTACTACTACTAATCAGACAACAATTGCTGCATGCGCATTGTCTATAGTAATAATATTCACGTGATAAATTACGATGCAACGCGTTAATACAAAACGTAACTTAATGATGTCTCTCTTCGATTGGGTTCTAACGATGTTATGTGTTTATCTTATGCTTTAAAATGATCCCCCCCCTCCCCCTATGGCTGTGAGTGGAACATGATAATATCCAGCTCCTTGCTACACGGGAGATGGGATTGAATGTCCTAGTGAAACTGAAGGGGATATAAGTTGTGATAGCGGCACTGTTGCGAAGCAAGAACATCATGAGCATAACTTTCAACGCCTTCATCCCTTTGGTTTAAAATATGATGCAAGCTGAAGTAACTGTGGAAGTAGGATTTTATATCACACACCATGAGTTTTGGGTGTGAATGTCCCCCACTTTATTTTTTAACAGGTTAATTTCAGTGTAACCAATAGAGAGGGATCTTCAGCCATTGGGTAAAAGGAAAATAGAAATTATCCAGTAATAACAGATATAAGTAAAATTGATTCTGGTTGAGAGAGTGCAAATGTCAATTTGCACTCTCAAATTTTGTCAAATTTGACAAAAAAAATTTGTCAAATTTTTTTTTTTTCGTTAATAAATGTAACCGAATTCATTTAACGAACACAGAACCCCGGACTTACGAACATTTTATGCCTTAGTTCACCAATATATTAATAAGTTTAACAATATATCTTTATGAAAAAAAACAACTCATCAACACGTTTCAAGGAAAGTTGGGATTCGCTTGTGTTAGAAAAAGGAAATTACGATTAAATCATTTCTGGTCAGACGAGTACTGACCAAACAACATCTTTTAACAAAATAATAATAATAATAACAGATTCGCTCCAAGCATTGCATATATACGTTTTGTTTCTGCTTTATATGTCCTTTTTTTTTAATCTAAAAAGGGGCATAAATAACAATCTTCCTCAGATTGTGTTTCCTAAGAGCTATGACCTCCTGTTTACAACAAACAAGTGAATAGGTGACTTCTTTCTCCTTAACCATATCTACACTTGTATAGGTTTGGCGCACTAGAATTTGTTTTACAGTACCCGATATTTCATGATTTGCAGATGGTGTATTTTTTGTCACATGGAGGTTAAGAAAGCTACAAGAAATCATATTTCTATCTCTATTCCTTTGAGTTAAAATGCTTAACAAAAAGTGTTAGCCTCTGTGGAGAAAGAAAAAAAAAAATACTTCTAAGATGTTGGGCATAAAAAGGAGAAGAAGACATTCTTATTGGAACAGCCGAAATAGATTATATGACAGCAACATCCAGGGCTAAATTTCAGAATTCCAGACCGCTGATGGAAGTGGTGTTCTGGCCTGTCTGAACTTCAGTGAGGTCCGGTTAGTCTGCAGCAACGAAATCAAATCTTCTGCCTTGTTGACCCGTCAGTACCCCTGATATATCCCCTTCCTCACAGCCAGTCCCGATTGTGCCAAATGCGGAATTTGAGATTAGGTTGGTATCCCCCCCCCCTACTTAAGATAATTAGATATCGGGAATGTATGCTATTAACACGTTCATTGCCAATCACGCGATGCGAGTTCTAACCAAACGGCCGATCACGCGTTATCGCGTTGACGTCGCTAACTAAATAAAAAAATAAAAAAAATTTGGCCACCACACGAAATTCCAATTTTCAGCTTGGCAATGAACGATATCGCACGATCACGCGATGCGAGTTCTCACCAAACGGCCGATCACGCGTTATCACGTGGACGTCGCTAACTAAATAAAAAAAATTTGGCCACCACACGAAATTCCAATTTTCAGCTTGGCAATGAAAGTGTTAAACACTTATAAACTAAATGATATTCAGTGCTTGGAAAGAAGTCAACTGACACCATAGTTTGAGGAACAAACAGTGATGGCCCCCACATTAATAAGATGTAGGACTTCCTTTCACTGCGATGGAAGGAAGCCCTGTTTGTGTCCGTTAGCTTCTTTTCAAGCGGTGTATTTAATGATTATACTTAAAAAAAAAAAAAGGAACCTAATTACAAAGCCCTTTCTTGCTTTTTATCCAGCAAAATCTTCCAACATTTTACCACCTTTTAAATTTCTTGTTTCCGGGATCAGTTGGACCCAGTCGGTCCATGGACTATGCCCCAGCGAAGAAGTATTAAATCATCATAGATAAATTTTCTCCACCAAGGATGAACAGACAGCGATCCAGGTATAACATCCGTTTTCTTCAGACCACTTCGCGGTGTTAAGCACCACTAGATAGTAGGTAGATGAAGTTTATTGCTCACTGTAATACTACCAGTTTGCTTATTCTAATCAAGAAGTGGTCAAAACCCATGTACGGACTCCGGCGCAGAGAACCAGTTTACTTTTCTTTTTTCTCAATTTCTTATCTCATAGAAAGCAATGTGACTGATGTTTTTAGAAAACAGAGACAAAATTTTTCTTTTCGTACGTACAGCTTGAAAACAGTTATTCTGCAGACTATTTGCAAAATAGTACACTTCACTGAATCCAATAGTAACACTTTAGGATTCCAGATCAGTTAACGCACAACTTTCTGTTACTTGTTCTGCTAGAGATGCCTTTGGGGAAAGAGAGAGAGAGAGAAAGTAGTGGTGCGGGGAAAATTCCGAGATACGATTTGCAGAGGAGTTGAATAAAATTCTCCATGTACAGTATATGGCTTAGCAAAGAATACGTTACTGTATGTTCCATGTTTATTTAAATTTCAACTCCGCTACGAACGAGAGGCTCCAAGGCCCACAACAAATCGATGTCGTATATGGTCAGAGGTTATACATTTTCGGAAAGATTACACCCCCCGCCTTGTTAGAAGCTGTAATCTTCAGGAAATACTTCATTGGCAAGGCCGTTTGTTTCAGAGAACAACACGCCTTGCCGTTTGTTCTGTGAAAAGTAAAAATAGAAAAAATAGATAGATAAATAGAATGAAAAGCGAATGGAAATAACAGATTCGATGAGCCAGCATTTAAACTATAAAAAGCGCTGTTGTTCATCATGTTATTATAGGTTTAACAGAAATGGGGACATGATTGATGATAGTTCTGTTGAATAATAACCATGGAAATATATTTGTAGAAGAGATACAATGCTGAAAATAACCATCTGTGAGGCAAGGGCTGAAAAGAGAGAGAGAGAGAGAGAGAGAGTCTGTATGAAAGAAAGCTCGTCAATTAGGTGAACTGTCCGGACAGCGTCAAGAAATTTTAGAGGTTTTTGATACACCACCCGAAATCCAAGAGCAGTGTTCCAAGATCTAGAGGATTCGGAATTTGTACAGAGCTGTAACTGGAAACAGAAAATAAATTAAATCGTGAAGGAAAAAAAGATTCCATTTGGAATCCTTTTTTTGGAAGCTGAAGATGCTATAGAAGTAATGTGGTTATGCTAGGAAAGAGTAGAAGTAAGAGGCACTCCAAAAGATAAACATCATCAAATGTATGGGGAAAACCTAAGGTCTCTTTTTGCAAGAAAAAAAACCGTTTTGAAGCTCCGAAGGTGATTAGGATGTCATCATTCCATTGAAGGATGGTATGAAGATCAAAGTTTAGGGCACTAATTGTAGATGATCTTGAAGCTTGAGATGCTTGAACACTGCATTGTCTGTCATACAATTAGCTGGAATGTAGAGTGTTATCATCAGCAAAACTGTTGGTATGGTTTGAGGTCAGTGAGAGAAAGCCGTTTATGTATATAAAGGCCGGATTGGACCTTCATATATAAATAATGTAACTTTCTCTCAGTTGGTAAGCTAACAAAGTGTTGATGACAGCTGCTTTAATAGGAAAATTGAAAGATAGAACTATACAAATTAAGTGGATATTGAATCCAACATTATTTCAAAGCCGAATATAATATATTCGACTTTGAAATAATGTTGGATTCAATATCTACTTAATTTGAATAATTTTGCATCGCCGAAGTGAAGTTTGGCTCTTTATATTTCAGAAAGATAGAGCGTTCTCTACCATTACATGCAGTGAACGGCCTGAGAGAAAACTAACACTCCAGTTACAAAAGCGAAGACAGACTATAAGATGGCAATTTCTGAGAAACTGTTAATCAAGTACCTTGGAAATGTCATGTGCAGCCATACAGATTTCACCAAATCGTTCCTGTGTCTAGAGTGATGTGAGATGGGTGGGTGATGTTGGAAAGATTTCCTGTGGATCTTGACTAAGGGAATCCATATTGGTCATTGATTAGATGAAAGTTCTGTTCTCTAGGTGTTGAAGAAGTTGACTGTTAATTACTTTCTCTACTACTTTAGAAAGTACTGATGAAGAACTAGGATAATAGTTTGATGCTCTCTCTCTCTCTCTCTTTCTCTCTTAATCAGTTGTACACGGGCCATGATGTAGGACGAATGCCAGCTGAGTATAATATAATTCAGAGTTGATAAAGGATAGGTGTTAGTTCAGGAACACTTCCTTTAGCATAATTGATTTCATACCATCATGACCAGACGTCTTTCTGGTTTGGTATCAGTTTTATGAAGATTCTTCTGATGCCTCTGGCAGAGGCAACAGGAGGCATGTGATGCAATAATTCAGGTACATAAAGGTTATTTGTCTTGAATGAGAAGTTGAATACCAGTAAGTCAGCTTTGTGTTTAGGTGATGTTGTAGTACTGCAATCCGAGTGAGCAAGAGGTAGAAACACAGATTGACAGAAAATATGTAGAATAGCTTTTTCAAGGGACCAGATGGCACATCTGTCATTAGAGGGGGTAAGTTTCCTACATTTAGCCATTTCAAAGTAAGACTCTGCTATGCTAATGAGTTTTATCGGTGTTATAAGGCATCAGTGTAGGCTGTGAATGAAGTCTATTTTTCTTGTAGTACCTTGGCACATCTTAAAAAAACTAGGGCTTGGATATTGAGCAGCATTTTGACCGGAGTTGGGCATGAAATCCTCATTCTAAACATCAATAATTTCTCTAACACAGTCACAACAAGTATCAGTAGAGTTTCCATCCAGAATGGAAATAGTCAATCTGACCATGGATAAGAGGAGGAATAAAGTATCAGAGATCTTCCCAGTTGGCATTGTTGTGATGCCAAAGGATACAAAGTTGTAAATATCTGAGAGGAGTGTGTGTTCCACAAGAGATGAAACTCCCATAAGATTACGATCTGTATTACCAAGAAGAGTGCTCATCTCAGTGGACCTAGAAGAAGGACTGGTTAAGAAAAGATCCAGAAAAGACTGTTAGATGAATAGAAAGGACCGTCACATATTCTAGTTGGCAGATGAACAGTCTGCTTTATGTCACTGACAGCAAATATTTCTGCTTCTCTTCCAGCTGAATTGCTAAAAGGAGTCACTTGGAGTTATGGACACCAAAATCACCAGTGAAGATGACTTAGCTGTTGGGTAGTTGGATTGCAGGAAATCAAGCTTTAAGGTTATGAACTCAGTGGTTAGAATGATATTCAGAATTGGAGGATGCATAAAGACAGCAGATGAATGATACATAATGAGGCAATGGAATGTTAAACCACAAAAGTAAAAAAAAAGATATTTAAGATTGGGTATCCTCTGGCAAGAAATATCCGCTGTACGAGTACAAAAGCAGAAGTATAACCATTTCGGTAGAAAGAATTGTATAGAGTGTAGTTTACACAGTTAAGATGAACTGTGGTTGTTGTAGCACCCATTTGTGATTCAATCAAAAATAGATCCCGTTTGGATATCTGTAGTTGATGGCGAGCATCACATAAGTTGGTGTTTATGACATGAAAGTGAGGTTGAGATGAAAGAGATTTGTTAAATGTTTGTTTTTATTATTTTTGTACAATTTTTTGACGTCGGTTTGTATTTTTATATTATCCCACAATGAAGGATAAAACGAAAAAGAACATGAGAACACGCAGTAGGAAGAAATGGACTCTTAACCATACCACTCACATACACAACATTCAGTCTTCATCTCCTAACGCAGTTTCACCCCACCCTCTGCGTATGCAATTATACGGTCTCCCTCCATCCACGAACTAACAGGGAAGAAAAACAAGTGGGATTATGGGCCTGCTGATCGGGAAGATTCATAATTACGAAAGCATCAAGTTCTATGCTGTATACTTTCTGACGGCAGTCTGTGGAACTGCTTTATTTCTATATCCTAAAACAGTGTTTCTCAATCTGTGGTCCGCGACGATGGGACAGGTGGTTCGCAGGCAGACTTAAATTAATTAAATAAATATATATTTTTTAATTATCCAAACAAAACAAATTAAAATTGAATAAGTAAGTAAAAATTATTGAAATCAAATGGAGACTTAAAAAAACTAACAAATAGGATCAGAATGTTTAAAGGCCGAAGCAATAAAACTATATTGTTGTTCACTTCATCCTCTTTTATTATTCGTCATTCTGGCACTACAATAATTTTTAGCGGCAGAATGACGAATAATAAGAGGAATGAAGTGAACAACAATATGGTTTTATTGCTTCTGCCTTCCCTTGTTGTTTTATCAGATTTGAATTGAACATGTGTTATCCACATTTCATCCAATTGTCTGTTGTTTATTGATTTTTATTATTGAAGGTTTCCACTTCTTCAACCATGGCTCAGTAGATCTTAAGAAGTGCTAAGTGATACTTGGACAAAATGTGTCTTGAGTTAATCCCAGTCTTTATATATTTATGTTTTTCGGAAACGTTTTTTAATAATGGAAAAGTGGCTTAGAACTAGGACTCTGAAAAGAAGAGCAAATTAAACAGGTGATGCTAACCCTAATTGTGATATACGTGTTGTAACGGCGAGTAAATCGGATACTATTAAAGTAGAAGAAACAAGAAGTTCAAAGAAAAAATACAGTAGGAAATATAACAGTTCATATTTGGAATTCGGGTTTACTTGGTATGGAGATGAAAGTAAACAGAAACCTCAATGTTTTGTGTTATGAAGTGTTGTCGAACGAGTGCACGAAACCTGCGAAACTACGACGACATAAAAAAAAAAAAAATCAGCTAACGCCTTTTTATTCCCGTATACGGGAGTAGGCGAGGCCATTTAGCCCTATCTAACTTTTGGAGACTGAGTGGGCAGTTCAATCTCCACTGGTACCCAATCAGAGACAGATGGCCCAAGGCTATCACTAATTAAGCGGTACGCAGTGAAGAGAGACGGCTCAAATGTGCCGCCATCTCGTGGTCCCTAACCCTAACACAAATATATTTTATATGTCTGAAATAATGTGGGTTCTACGGTCGATTTTCTTGAGTTTACAGGACGAAAAACCCGAGTTTCCGGGAGGAAAAACCTGCTTGCCCGTGCCAGAGATCGACTAACTCGGGAACCGGTCGAAAAAAGGCTTAGAAAAATTTCCTCTAGTCGCCGACTAGACTCGAAACCAAGATTTCCTTCGTGCGGCCAAGCGCGGTGGTATGCAAACGCCACATCCACTGAGCTACACAGGCTCTATACTGCGACGACGTGAAAAATAATCAATGAGTCAATTGAATTTTTTTCAGCGATGCTTAGGGACATTAAATCACGGGAAAGATATAGTTTCGGCCATGGGTTCCATTAATAGCAAGGCACTGAAGGCATCCTATCACTTAAGTTTGCGCATAGCGAAAACAGGGAAACCTCATTCCATCGGGGAAAATGTATGTTCGGCAACAAATTACTGAAAGATGTTGATTTGGTTCCTCTTTCAAATGATACTGTCGGTCGCAGAATTAATAATATGGCAGGTGACGTAGAATCTCAGTTAATCGAAAGAGTTAAGAAGAGCTTATTATGTGTTATAAATAGACGAGACTACTGATGTTACAAATGATGCGCAGTTAATATCTTACGTAAGATATGCGCATGATATCAACATTCATGATGATATTCTCTTTTGTAGAACTTTGCCATCCCGAACAACTGGAGAAGAAATATTTCACACTCTCAATAATTACATAATACACAAAGGGATCCAGTGGAAAAATGTATAGGCTTCTGTTCGAATGGAGTTCGCGCCATTACAGGCAGGCATAGTGGGGTTGTTTCTATGGTCAAGGAAGTAGCTCCGGATATGAATTGGGTGTATTTTTTCATACATAGGGAATCCTTAGCCTCCAAAGGAATGCCACCAGAATTTAAAACTGTGCTGTACAACGCTGTGAAGCTAGTTAATTTTATTAAAGCTCGACCGTTAAATAAATAACAGGTTATTTTCAGTACTCTGCGATGAAATGGACAGTGAATATATACAACTTTTTCTTCATTCTGAAATTCGCTGGCTTTCCAGTGGCAAAGTACTAAGAAGGTTATTTCAATTAAGGCACGAAGTTTTATTATTTGTAAATGAACGTAATTCTGATTTTGCATCACTCCTTGTTGACGAAGCATGGTTATCAACACTATCCTGTCTTTCAGACCTTTTTTTTCGAAATTAAATTAACTAAATTTCTCCCTTCGGGGAATTTTAGTTCATTCTTTAACAGTTTTCTTTATTTCTTTTTTATTTTCTTTAATTCTTTAACAGTTCTTGATGCCTACGACAAAATAAAGGCATTCGAGAAAAAATTGGTTTTATGGATTAATTATGTAAAAGACAGACAATTTGCACCTTTTCCAACATTGGAATCCTTTTTAGTGGAAAATGATATTTTTGTTGATTCTGAGTTTCTGGAAAGGGTTTGTGACAACCTCAAAAATCCGAAACGTAATTTTGAAACATATTTTCCGAATAACTTTTATAAGAAATTTCTGTGGGTTCGCGATCCATTTCAGGCTTGCAGTCACGAGAACGACCTTTCGTTATCGAAAAAAAGAACAGTTAATTGAGCTTTCAAGTGATAGTGGACTTAAAATGCAATTCCGTGATCTTGGTTTGGCTCAATTTTGGATCTCGCCTTCAGTGAGAAGTGAATTTCCCGAATTCTCTGAAGAAGCATTGAAAATCGTCATGCAGTTTTCTACAACTTATCTTTATGAGAAAGGATTTTCATCGCTCCTTCAAATAAAAACAAAATACAAAAATTGTCTTAGTTTATCTGTGTGTGTGTGTGTGTGTGTGTGTGTGTGTGCCGATCTTCGACTGAAGTTGACCAATATTGAGCCAGATATCCAGCAACTCTGCAAGGGCCGAGAAGCTCAACCATCTCATTAAAAGTAAGTAGTAACATAATATCATATTATTTATTTGTTTAATAAAAATTAAAACTTTGTTCAATAATGATACACTTTTAATCGTTTATTCCAATTTAATTATGTTTTCATATATTCAAAACATGCTTTTAGATTTATCATATTATAAATGGCACAATTTTTCCCAAATGTTGGTAATTCCTACATAGGTTTTTAAAAAAAAAAATTACAAAAAGTCAAAACAACGTATAGGGAAATAAATGAAAAACATTCTGTTTATTTTTGAAATAAAACTTCAAACATTCTAAAATATTATTTTCTTGCTTTTGTTCGCAAAATTGTCGATGACACTGCCGAAGTCTATTTCATCACTATGGCAAGATTTCTTAAAAGCCAAAAAAGTGTCGCCCGGAGCGGACCTTCCCCTCCTCCAGCTACGCCTCTGGGTGTAGAATTGTTTTAGGCATTTTACCGGTCCTTGGGCTCAGAAAGGTTGAGAAACGCTGTCCTAAAGGAATGGGGAGACCCTGGATCTGTGCAGTATGTTTGGCATGCTTTGAAGGCTTTGACTCACACTACACGTTATAGCATTGGGGAAGGAAGCCAGAACCTCTCTGCTCCGGAGACAAGACACAGCATCAGCCACTACAGGCTCTAATAATGGGAAATGATGTCCATCTACCACTTGTCAAGTTTAGCTAGCGTTTCCTAACTAGAAGGTATCCTTTGATAGTGGCTCCTGATACCAGAGTAGCTCAGGTGAAAAACGGGGCCATAGGAATGATTTGATCTGGAATAGCCATATATTGTACATCAGTGGCCAATTAATGGCCTAAATGTAAGTCTCTAAAAGCCTTCCAGATTCACTTCATTAGTATTGGATTACTCTCAGTTTTCACTTTAACGATGTTCGTTTTCATTTCTAGTCTGAAAAACTAGACATCCATTCTTCCTTATAGAGACTTACATTCAGAACCGATGCTAGGCACGTAGATAGAAATTGCATGCCGCCCGCATGCAACTTCTATCTAAGTGCTCCTGTAACGATCCGGGGGTGTGTGGTTCTTTTACGATAATAAAAATTTAAATTATTTGGAATTTCTTAAATAAATTTTGACAGAACAGCCACACATTGGTTCGCTAAATGTAACGAACCGAGGGTGTTGACTACGCAGGATAATCGTTAAAAACCCGAATATTCAAATAATTCTCAAAAGTTAAAGCATATTTTGATACAGCCACTTTACTTTAATCGTTGAATATAATGATACAGAGATTATAGCCTTCTCACCGACCCGAATTGCTAACAAAATTAAAATGAATTTTAATTAAAAAAAAAAATCAGCTAACGCCTATTTGTTCTCGTATAGGAAGTAGGCGGGGCCGTTAACCCTATCTAACTTTGGGAGACTGAGTGGGCAGTTCAATCTCCACTGGTAGCCAATCAGAGAGATAGCTTCGCCAAGGCTATCACTGATTCATCGGTACAGTGAAGAAGGCGCAAGCTAGTGCCGCTATCTCGTGGTCGCTAACCCTAACAATATTTTTAATGTCTGAAAATAGTGTGAGTTCGACGGTCGATTTTCTTGAGTTTACGGGACGAAAAACCCGAGTTTCCGGGAGAAAAATCCCGTGCAACAGATCGACTAACTTGGGAACCGGTCGAAAAAAGGCTTAGAAAAATTTCCTCTAGTCGGCGACTAGATTTGAACCACCAAATCCTTTCTTCGTGCGGTCAAGCACCAGAGAGTGCAAATGCCACTTCAGTAAAGTGGCGTTTGCACTTTCCGGCATTTTTTACTATGTAAAAATTGTTTACAAGTCACTAAATTCTTAGTGACTTGTAAACACTTTTTCATAATTTTTATAAGTGGAACTATCTTTTAGGAAAATAAAAGAAACTCAAAGATAGATGAGAAAATAAGAAAAAAATTCAGAAATAATTAGAACATTTAATATAAGTGTTCAAAAAATAACTTCTTTACAGAATAACAGGAAATAAATTAAATTACATAAATATACTTGGAATTTTTTAAATTAAAATTTTAGGGTTTTTGATTTCATATTCACAAAATTAGAAATAATGGTCTTAACGTCTAATTCCGCACATATATCATTTCCAATATGCTATTAACGCCAAACTAACAAGCCTTTTATGTGACATACTTGTTCTTAAGTAGATTTTAATCAATTTCAACTTGGAAAAGGCGTTCACCGCTCGCTATACTAACAGGTAAGGTTAATAGTATTCTTAAAGCAATTGAAAAGTTAGGGAAATATAAATTATTGGACTCAATAAAATTAAGAATATCGAAAGGGTTTTGAATATTTAAATTATCCTTCCAAAAAATATCCCGAAAAGCACATAACTCGTGATATACTTCTATTACATTTACGTCTTTATTATCGCCGTCCTTCAAGAGAATCTTTAAATAGTCACATTTTTTTCGTAAATCTTCGTTATTAATTTGCAGTAATGTATACAAGAAATTGAAATTATCATAATATGTTTTTAGTTGTTCAAAACGTTCTATTAACGAACACATTGCAACGTCTAGAAGTGTATAAAACACATTCACTCTATATTTATCTTCTGGTTATTGTGGCGTTTCGTCATGAAGCTCGTAGTAAAATTGTCGTGTCTTCTTTCGTCGTCGAACTTCCGTACCAGTTTTTAAATTCTTGTTCTCCATCCACCTCTTCACTCGGTTATTATGCCGTTTTTAGAACTTTAAAATTTGTATCTTATCGATACTCTTTTTATTTTTAAGTTTTCGATAGATTCTAAAGCAAGTGTATTTTTTCATAAGTTCATAAGTAAGTTCATATTTTGGTCTTGAAGCATTTTACTCCCTAGCCTGGTTGGCCGAATGGTTAGCGTGTCCGCTCTCGAGCCAAAAGGCTGCAGGTTCGAATCCCGCCGTGGGTATGGATGTTTGTGATTGTACTACAAACTTTGTGTGGAAAGGGAATCTGCGACCCTACGACTTATTGGTAGCAGAAGACATCATTGACAAAACCATGTGAGGTACGGCGTCTACGGACGTCAAATGTGAAGCATTTTACTCACAGGGTTTATTCTGTTAAGTAAATCATGCCAAGTTATGAGTGCAAATAAATTTGTAGTCCTTTATTTTAACACATAATGTTTGTGCTTCATGCTGAGTTTCTTTATTAAAATTTTCATTATTTAAAATTTCAAAAAGTGCATCGTAAATTTCAACTAACTGATATCGTAGAGGGCGGATTTCATTAATTTTACATTCCCATCGCGTTTCTGACGGCTGTTTCAATGTTAAATTTTTACGAACTTTAAAGGATCGCCCAACGCTGGTAAGAGAATGAAAAGAAATTGTATATTTTTTGAATAATTGCAAAAAATATTAATGCATCGTTAATGATTAAATTTAGAGTATGAGCAGCACATGGCACGTAAAAAGCTTGAAGATTTTTGTTCAAAAGCAAATTTTGGAGCCCATATTTTTTCCGTTTCATATTTGCCCCATTCTCATACCCTTGACCTCGCATGTCTTCAATGGGAATGTTCCATTTTTTCAGTTGTTCCATTATTGCTGCGCATAAATCACGTCCTGTGGAATCTGATATATCTGCAAAACCTAAAAAGTTTTCCCTGATCTTGACAATTCCATTGTCACAGGAAACAAAGCGAATAATAATGGTCATTTGTTCTGTTTTACTTGCATCAGGTGTGCAGTCTAAAATTATGGAATAATATTTAGATTTTCGAATTGATAATAAAATTGTATCCCTGATTGCGTTACTTAAAGTTCCCAATATTTCATTTTGACTTTCTTTACTCAAATAGTGTACTCTATTGTTTCGTTGTACGGCCCAATCAACATGATTTTCCATAACGGGATCAACCTTCGCAAACAGTTCGACTAATTTTTTAAAAAATTACTCATTCCTTTCATATAATTTATCAGATGATCCGCGAAAAGCTAAATTTTGGCTACCAAGGAATTTTATAATTTCAATCAAGCGTTCTGGAAAAGAAACACTGGTCCAATGTTTCTCTTTTCCATTTCATACATAGCTTTGAGTCTGGCAATCAATAGTATTTTTGTTTTTTAAATTTTTATCAAGTTCCTTCCATTTTAAGAAATTTTTCATATGAGTTAAACTAGTCTCATGTTTATGCAAAGTTGTACTTACATTTCTCCAATCGTTATAACCTTCTACAAGACTACGTGATTCCGTAGGTGCGAAAAGTTTGCAACAAAAGCAAAAAACAGAATTTAAAGTTTCGGAATAAATGAGCCATGTGCTTGGCATGAGCTCCCCGTTTTCCATTTTTCTATTATAATACGTGTCGCCAAATTTACGACCATATGTATCTCTGGGATATATTATATTTTTCTTTTGAACATGCCCCATTTTTTCAATTAAAACAACTCGTAATTTTTCATCAATATTTCCCCATTCACCTAGATCTTTTAAATTTACAGATCTGTTGACCACGAAATGTGTTAGTTTCGTGATCAACTACAACTAAATCGTCTCCTAACGGTTTTTCACTTAAATCATGCGTCTTGTTATCTTGTTCAATAGTACTTTCATGCAAACTGGATGATATGCACGGTTTCAACTCTGATTTCTGATGTATCGAGTTGGTTACAATCTGCATCAGAATATTTTAATATTTTAACAAATTTATTAAGAGCCCGAGTTTGTTTCTTAATACCTGCCTCTTTCGCAGCATGACGCTTACGATTTTGTGCACCGAATAACTTTTTTTAAATTTTTGATTCCATTTCTATTTTATATCCACAAGAAATTATTACACAACGCGACATAGAGACGAAATAATAGCCGCACTGCCCTACTGTTTGTAGCCTACTGAGATGCATACCATATGACTGGTTAACTAGCAACAAATGTTTTGTACGAAAATTCGAAAAGACTGCAGTAGACACAACATTCTGCAGGCAAGCATTTAACCTGCTCTCGCTGCAAAATTGTAAACAGCCGGCTGATCAAAGAGGCGGCAATATACAATTTTTAAAATTTTTATTCGGTGTATGCGGCCTTATTTATTTTAATATGATCATTTTAAGAATTTTTTGTTTTTATGATAAAAATTTTGTTTCTTAAAAATGAACTTATGAACCGTGCCCCTTCGTAGCGACGCCCGCATGCTCTTCATGCCCGCTTCCGCCGGTCCTGCTCACATTTCGAATTCTTTAGCATTATATCCCATCAAAGTTTTTGGTTTACAAAGTTGTTTAATTAATAAATGAAGTTGAATAAATTAATTAATCAACTTCATTTGCTGCCTGTGGATCTTCTATCTCCATCAATTATGTTAATTGCTTTTTATTTCACTTTAAGTACATTTTATCGATTCCAAACTTTCTAATAGTTAGTAGATAATTTTCTTTTCTGATTTTGATGTTTGCAACTCGAACTACCTTTCCTTTTCCAACTACATTGATCAGGAGGGTAAGGATGCCAAGACATTTGCTATCACCCAAATAGTTAACATGTTTACCGTTATATCAAATAACCCTAACCACTCTCCAAACACTTGGTATCTTCCTCACTACTGATCCTTCCTAAATGTGTTGTGGATGCTGTTTGCCCATCGGGCAATTTAATCTCCAATATGGTGCTGATTTCTTCTCATACAGAGCAAGATTTACACAGGCACTTACACTTCATCAGTGTGGCATCCTTATAGATTATAATGATGCCACATTGAAATTATCTTCGTGAACTATGTGCTACTTCATTTCCTTCCTTAAATTAGATATTCACTCTTCTAGTCCAAACATTTGCACTGAGCATACCACAGGTACCACTCATTGCTGGAACCATTCATTCCCATTTCACTTTAAACTGCCTTGGTCCTCCAACGAGTATGTTAAGGCTGTTCAAGAGAAAGCACAGCATTTCCCAGTTGTATTTCATCCAAATCTACATCCTCTTTTTTTAATTTATATCAAAGTCAAACAGCCGCAAGAAAAACTATCAACATATCCACAACATATTTTGAAAGGACCGAAAGTTGGAAATTGACATTATTTCAGATGACAGTCGTCATTTCTGTTGTTTTTCCAATTGTTAAACTCAAAATCTCCAAAAAAATCACTAAAGTAGAATTTGAAGCTCTTAAAACCCTTAGAAAAAATTATGCTGGTCTAATAAAATAAAAAAAAAAGCAGAGAAAGGGAATAGCATGATCATTCTCAACACAAAAGCAACAGAAATGTTTACGAACATGGAATGTTCGTAAACATTTCTGTTTACATAGCTACAGGCCAATCCTACAATGCATTCTCATAGAAATACAAATACTTTGTTAAACACAAGATCGATGGGATGAAGATTTAAAAAAAAAAAATAGTTTGATGCTCCCTAAACCTACATAGCTATACTGCATCTAAAACTCAATCAAGGCATCTTTTGTAAGTTTCATTGTAGATGAAATGAGTTCTTCCACCTGCCTATTATGCAAACAGTTTGCGAAACTGTTGATACGCCATATATAAATTCTTTATCTTTTATGTTAAAAAACTATATGGACCTGTTTCCTTTCCTGACAGGGAAGAAAAACAATGTACTTGAAATTACTATGAATGTACTAATAAATTCTTGAAATGGAAGAGTAAAATTTGGTGGACACAATGTTACATATGCCAGGAACCGATTACTAGAAGGTTACTATCACTCCACTCTATGAAAATGTGACCTTTAAAATTGTTCAGAAATATTCATGCCTTAGTAGAATTTAAACTTATGGATCTCAAAGTATATGACTGCTCATTTAGTTTTTACCAAGGCTATACAGAAACATATTCTAGCATATACAGAAACAACACGGAAAGAGGAAACACGAAATGGTTGTAAGGAGCACAGATTTTGGATGTTGGCAAATAGCAAAAATGTTATATGGTCTGTTAACTAAAATGCCTGCACTTCAGCAGTAATCATCGGAAAGAATCTAAAGAACACAACATGAAATTTGAATTTCGATTCCATTAACTACGATTCTAGCCATGTGAATTTCTTTGAATGATCTTTGAAGCATTTTGGCCGTTGTTATTGTTAAAGATAACAACGTGCCTCTTCATAGTTGTGTTAGTTCACAAGCTTTGCTGCATTTCCAATGTACTATATACTATGTCCAAACAATATGAACAATATACTATGTTCGATGTCTCAGTGCCTATTTCAACATAACATATATCACATCTGTGTGATAGGTTAAAAGGTTGCACTTGTGATGTGAGCCATTTTGATGTTCTTCAAAATACCATTCTTAAACCTCTTCTGGATGAATCAATGTTTTCTTCAAGGTCTGCCAATGAATCTCCAAGCTATGGTTCTTTTTTTAAAATTCTTTCATTTTTTCTTGAATAATTATTATTAATATCTGAGACCTCCAGAGAGTCAAGGGCAATTTGACTCTCTGGAGGTCTCTAGTGCATAACCACTAGGCTAACCCATCCAGGGTTAGCCTAATAGTTATGCGCTTCGCAACTATATGCCTGAGAAAGGAGTGTCATGGACTCCTGAGTTCGATTCTCATCGCCGACGTGAGGAGCTTAAGGATCTTTCTCAGAGATAGTCAAGTTAGCCGGTCTTGGGTGTGGACAGCAGGGTTTTTCTCCCCAGTTTATCTGGGATTTTTCCTCCCGTAAGCAGGCAAACCGGTCTCGTAAACACACGGATTACAATCAGGAATACTTAAGATCCAGCCATAGGCCTGATTCGTCAGATATGGCGGTCAGTCTGGATAAAATTTGGGTGGATTGAGATCGTGCATTACTTCCCCGTAAAAGGGGCCTCACGGCCGTTATATCATCATACGAATAAATAAATAAAATAAAAGAGTCAAGGATTCACGAGGCATGCTATACATCACCCGCACCGCCTGTCATACTTTCCCTTAAATTCATTCACCCTAGATGCACTCATACTTCAACAGCAAATTGTTCCACTCACTCACTCACTTGCTGCTCTCTGAGAGAAAAAAAAAAAAAAAAATAGTTATTTCCCCCTTTCTTAACCGCGAACACTAACTTAACTTCCATGGATGCCCGTCTTCTCTCCCTACCTTCCATATAACGAAATTTTTCATCAGACGATATCCTGTAAAACTCATCCAGAAGTTTGTTGACCTCCATCATATCATCCTTTTCCCCCAATGCTAGTCTGTAGTCCACATACTCGCAATACGTCCTCTTAATCTGAATTTCATAATCCAAGTCAAGAGCTTATATTCCAATCCCATATTCTCCAGTTTATGCAACAGCCTTTCACGTGGTATCTTTTCAAAATCCAACATTATCACAGTGTATCCATTCTCTTTATCCAATTCGACTGTAATACTGTTATAAAATATGAGCAAATTGCTAAAACATGACTTTCCTTTAGTAAACCCATGCTGCTCCTTGCAAAGTATAGCTTGTTTGTCCACTCATTTCTGTATGTGAGTTCTTGCCAACTTCTCTAAAATCTTCACCATCACACCAGAGATACTGATAGGTAGGTGGTTAGACATATCGATTTTTTTGCACCACCCTTGTTCAACGGAATTATTATACATTCTTTCTATTCCTGTGGTATCTTTCCTAAGCTGAAACTCAATTATATAAAAATGCCGAAGGTCTAGAAAATTCAGCTGAACATACCTTTATCGTAAGTGCTGATATTTCGTCTGTCCCTATTACGGAATTATTATACAGGTAATGCAATAGCTTTTCAACCTCATTCTCATGCACCTCTAACTGTTCATCCAATACATTGTGCACCATGTTACATAACGTACATACACCTGGTTGATGTATCTTATGAAAGTACCAGTGGCGTAGCAAAGTGGGGCACCCAGGGGGGGGGGGCTTCCACCCAAAGAAAAAGGAAAAAAAAAACACTAGAAAAATTTCTAAAAATCTTTTCCTAATTAAAATTCATATTTAATTTTTTTTTATTTATGTTGTGTCGTGTTTTCTATTTCTATACTACTGTACAGAAATAGAAGACTTTTATTTCTTTCCCGAATGCTGATATCATATCTTTTAAGAATGAGCGCTTCAGGCAATTTTATTCCATTTATTCATTCACTCTTCTCCATGAGAAAAATGCATCCTTTTTTTTTTTTTTCTTCCTTGCTTTCTGCAATTTTACTGATGTTTCAGAAACTCTCTTTAGGTCCACCATAACCTTTTTTATATATATTTTTTCTCTTAAAATTTTTTTGTAGAATGTGTTGATTAATTATAAATTATAAAGATATATATATTTAATTAATATTTTTCTGTGTTTATTTATTTTTAAAGTTTGTTTAATATGTTGAATATTACTGTTATTACTGTCAGACATGCTTTCGTGATCCATGTTTATTTACTCTATTTGACAGTTAAAGCTTGTCAACGCATGCGTGAGTTTCTTGTGCATAGTTCAAGAGGCTTGGTATAGAAATATGTAAAAGTTGATTTGTTTGTGGGACTTTGCGCGTGTGTGTGTTACTCTACTCGTGTGAATGTATTCATGTTTACATTCTTAATGATAAGTTTTCCATTATTGAAATTTATATTATAATAGATAACGAGTACTACTACTTCGAAATTCGTTTTAATTTCTTCATTATTTAGTTAAGTCGCTGTTTTCTTTTATTCGTTGAGCTTAGTAGCATTCTTTGGTCGTAAAAATTAAAATTTCTCATTATCCACAATATTCTTTTACTTTACTTGGTCATAAAAGCAAATAGAAGATTCGTTAAGAAATAAAGGTGAAACAGTGTTTGGTATGTTTCCGGAAAATACTATTGATCCAAGCTTAAAAGTTGGGCTTCATCCAGCAGGTAAAAAAGGAGTAATGAAGTTTAAGCAATAATTTTTTTTTTAGATATTACAAATATCAAATTGTTATTTAAATGACCCATCCTTGTTTTTTTTTTTTTTAAATTGGTTACTTGTATTGATTTAAAATGTTGGAACAGAAGCTGTGAACTATTTTTTTCTTGCGTCACCGTACTATGAATAAAAATATCCGATTTTGATGAATGAACGCTATTCGAGTTAATAAGAGTAGTACGAATTTTTTTAGGAAATATGAGAAAAACCGGATTTAAAACTAATGTTACATGTAAGAAAAACTGTTAACTTAGGGCTTCTAGTAAACATTTTTGGATGTTTAACTTTATTTATTATTTGCCCTCCCATGATGAGTCCTTCCAGGACTCATCATGGGAGGGCAAATTTGATAATAATAATGATAATAATGACACCTCCACGGAGGCGTCCTTTAATAATAATTATTTGTTCTACTTCTGCTGCACATTTGCTCAAAGGTTTTCGTTTGGGTGGGAAGAGCGAAATATAGTAGGCATTCCTTTCCCTGTTTATGCCAAGTTCTGCTACTGGAGGAGGATTAAAAATGCAGTCAATACTGCATTTTTAATCCATGTATGAAGTATTTTCTTAACATATGTGTATGCACTAAGATTACCTAGTAGTAGGTAATTTTCTTCATCCAATACAAGATCGCTCTGCTTATTGGGGGTTGAAATGACTAAAAAAAGTGCCATGTTTAGTTTCTAGAGCAGAGTTTTCATATCTAGACCTTAGCTCAACTGTAGTGTCAGTATGAAATAAATTTATGCTCCTGCATGAGTGGAATTGTGAAAATAATAAAATGCATATACATCAAAAAGGTCAGAGAAATAGCAGAATGTGCAGTGTGTTTTTCCAGCATAGAAGATAGCATTGGTTTTCCTTCATTATATATATTTTTAATATACAGTATATTTGTTGTATTTTTTTTGTATTTATTGTATATTTAATATATTTTATAACATAGGCACATATAATATAGTGCCCATGAGTGTAGTTGTCATTTAAATGAAGTAAATGTTTGGAAAACAAAGATAAGATGCAGTATATACAATTGGTTGGAGGAGAATAACTTAGAGGTGAAGATTTTTTTGGAATGATTGTGAACAAGGACCTGAAATTTACTGACTACATTGCTAGAATTGTGAGGAAAATACAGTATATATATATATATATATATATATATATATACCAATGATGAACTCATAGCTATGTAGAAGTAAAGAGTTGAGATTTGCTGTACAGTGCATTGATCAGGCCACATGTGAATTGCTGTATGCAGATTTGGCTAACTGGTTTTGAAGGAATGAAGATGCTTTGAAATGGTTTAGAGAAGAATGAGAAGAATAACTAAGGTGCTGTGTTTTTGGAATGTTGGATGTGAAGAAAAATTTAGGACATGGTATTGGCAGAGCCTGGTGTATAAGAGGAGAGGTGTATAAACAGGACATAAGTTGTGTAAGAAGAATGTTATCTGAGGAGTGTAGAGCAGGTCTCTTTGCACATAGAGCAATGAGCTGAGTCAGAGAACATAAGGTATTGTTAGGTAAGTATTTTGTGTGTAAATAATGAGAGACTTCCCATCATGAGTCTCTTCCAGTTATTAATAAAAGGATATTGATGTGGTTATCGGTCCTGAAATATTCAGACTATAACTGATAATATATTTTCCTAATATCACAAATGGAAAAGCAGAAAAATTTGTAGGAACTTTTTCAAAAAATAAAAAGAGCATATTTTGTAGAATAGGGACTTAGAATACAAACTGTTTATTATAGCTAGAACTTGGATAAAAAGAAACAGGTTTATTTGCTTGGGATTATTGATGATGCTCTTTGTGGGTTTCTTGAAATCTTATTTGGAAGAGAGGGAAAAAAAATTCCGTATGTATAAATTTATTATATATGAAAGTTTAGTTATGACTAATATATATATATTAATGATTATATATGATTTAGTAAAAGCTGGCAATATGAGGGTCACCCAACATAAAGGACAGCCTCATGAAAAAACTACTGAATGCAATGACTCGGAAGAAGGAATTATTAATGCCAAAATCAGGTACTTATATTTGATTCATATTGTATACCATATATTATAATAGATAACGAGTACTACGTAGAAATTCATTTTAATTTCTTCATTATTTAGTTAAGTCGCTGTTTTCTTTTATGACTAAACAAACACATGTAATAACCACAGTAATAAGTTTTAATAAGTAAATATTTCATCCTAAGTATCTTAGGACATTGTCAGTACAGTTAATTCAAACAATACTAGGAATAACATAGAGTTAGGGTGCATGATTACAATGGAATCCCAATATGCATGCAGTAGCATGTTCTAGAATTTAATTAAAATATATCTGGAGAAAAAAAAATTACATTAAAATAAGATAACATATATAAAATTATTTTACATAATTTTGTATGACAATTTCCTACTAGGTTCTTGCTACTTTAAGAATAGCAAGAACGCCATTACGATTTAGATTTGGTCTGTGAAGTAGGGCTTCAGCACTTTCTTTAACTTCTACATAAAAATTTATGTAGAAGTTTGGTCTTTTCCCAATGGATCCTATGGTTTGGGTTTTCAACTCCGTGTTGTGCAAGGCCAGATTTCTGTGGTTTGATAAGACTGATATGGTCTTGATGTTCTGAAATGCATTTATGAACAGATCTACCTGTCTGTCCATAGTAAGACAATTTACAGGAGCATGGAACCTCGTACACACCAAGTGGCATCAGAGATGAGAGTTTGTCTTTAGGAGAAGGTAACAAGTTATTGATCTGGTTGATTGGTTTGTAGGTAGTAGCAAGTTTGTATTTCTTCATAATTTTTGAAAGACATTTGGAGATGCCTTTGAAATATGATATGGGAATCCTATGGGCTTGTTCTTGTCTAGGTTGATATGTGGGGAAATGACTGATGATTTTTTGAGTTGTTTTAAGGTTGTATCCATTTAGTATGGCTGTATTTTTGATTATTTCCAAGTCTTGGTTTAGAGATTCTTCAGAGGAGTAGAATCTGTGTGCTCTGTTTACTAATGATTTAATGATGCCAAATTTTTGAGATGGATGAGGAGGGGTGGCTGACAGACAGATACCAGAGAGTAGTATATGTTGGAGCAGAATCTAGGAGAATGAGGATTACTAGTAGAATACTCCAAAGTTCTGTACTAAGGCCACTATTTAATTTATATATCAATGATATAGGAAAATATTTAAGGAGGGATATTCAATTGTTTGTTGCTGCATGCAAAACTGGGGAGAGCAATGGTTGGTAAAGGTGATGTAGATATCCTGCAGAATGATTTAAATAAATTGGTATTGTGGGCAAAGGATAACAGTTGTCAATTTAATGTTGCAAAATGTTAAGTTACACACTGCAAAGGTACTGGAGTTCAGTTTCAAGGGCTGTGTCATTTGAACAAATAGTCAAATGCATAAGTTTTGAAATTCTTCCTTTCTGTGAAAAATAACCAGAATAAATGGCAAATCTAAAATAATCTAAATGTAAATAATTCAAAAATGTCAGAGGGTAAAATGTGACTTAATAAGATCAAGAGGTCTCAGTCAAAGGTACATTGGTAAACGATGAAATAATGTCAAGCTGACTGATGTCCGAATCTGTCAGGATTAGATTTTTTTAAAAATTATTATTATTATTAATGTTTGGTAGTTTGTGCATGGTCTGTCAATTCTTGGATGAATGGAGAGAGAGATTTCTCACGTTAGCTTTGGGTATAATATTTATTTTTTTTATTTTTTGTATAACCTCTTTGTGCTATATTCCACTTCTGTCCTCTGGATCAGCCTTCCTCATGAAGTATTCCTAAACAATTACAAATGGAAGCTCTTCAATAAAACATCAATGAACTTCTCTCTCGGTCCTCATCTGCACCTCACATGTAGACTGATGTGCTTGCATGACCTCTCGTGTGTGGGATTAATATTAAAAAAAATATATATATGAATTAGTGTTCTTGGGTTTAACTTGAGAAATAGTGAAATAATTCAGAGGCTGGTAACCAAAATTTGATAGTTCTGCAAATCCCCTTATGAGAGTAGGTTACAAAATTTGATAAATAGAAAAGAGGAGATATGATAGAAACATGACAGTTATGTTGAGAAATTCAGTACATAACAAAAGGGGAAGAGAACAAGAAGTTACCCCTGGAAGACGAGTGAGAATGTGATTAGCAAGGATGCAAGGACTAGACTTCTTGCTCGGAGAGTAATTGAGTGGAATTCATTCATAACTACCAGATAGCTGTTGTATTATCACTGAATGAATTTTTGGAGAATGATAAGGCACTGTATGAATGATGTAATGAGTCTTTGGGCAATGAAGATGACTGGATAATAATTATTAAGATAAGATCTCAAGTAAGGAATTCTCGGTTGCAATGAATTACTTTTCATAATATGGCCGGGTTGGTCAAGTGGTTAGCGTATCTGCTCTCCAGCCAAAATGATGCGGGTTTGAATCCTGCAGTGGGCATGGATGATTGTGACTGTGTGAAAATACTAGTGGTGGGGGTCGGCACTAGATGGCATTTATGTAGATGATGAAGGTAGTTGCGATTGGTGGAGATGGAGAGTTGTAGAGTAGGTGCCCTCCCTCGATGAGTTTTAGGACTCCCTGGAGGAGTTGTGTAATAATAATAATATTGCATCTTTTTAAATTTTTGCAAATTAGAGCCATTCATATCAGTTTGGATTATTATTAATGAAGTAGAAGCCTCTAGTTGACAAAAATAAACAGATACCTGGAAGCTTCACACGTTGAGCATATAAGAAAGTTCATAAGAATAAAATGAACTTTTAGATGGAGAGAGGGTAATGGGAAAGAAAAAGAAATGAAGGCAATTTTTGATTTGTAGGAAGCATGCTTCTTAACTTTTTCAACTCATTTCTTTTGGAATTAGCCTGTGTAGCTCATTAGCCTGTGTAGCTCAGTGGATGTGGCGTTTGCACACCACCGCGCTAGGCCGCACGAAGGAAGTCTTGGTTTCGAGTCTAGTCGGCGACTAGAGGAAATTTTTCTAAGCCTTTTTTTCGACCGGTTCCCGAGTTAGTCGATCTCTGGCACGGGCAAGCAGGTTTTTCCTCCCGGAAACTCGGGTTTTTCGTCCTGTAAACTCAAGAAAATCGACCGTAGAACCCACATTATTTTCAGACATTAAATATATTGTGTTAGGGTTAGAGACCACGAGATGGCGGCACATTTGAGCCGTCTCTCTTCACTGCGTACCGCTTAATTAGTGATAGCCTTGGGCCATCTGTCTCTGATTGGGTACCAGTGGAGATTGAACTGCCCACTCAGTCTCCAAAAGTTAGATAGGGCTAAATGGCCTCGCCTACTCCCGTATATAAGGGAATAAAAAGGCGTTAGCTGATTTTTTTTTTTTTTTTTTTCTTTTGGAATGAAATTAATGAAAAGGTTTTTTTTTTTTTTTTTATTCGAAAAGACAACATAATATATCCAGGGTGTATGATAGGAAATTTTTGCTTTAGCCAAAGGATTAATTTATAGAATAGATTAGAATTTCTGTGGTATCTTTCTGTTATATTATTGGCATACTATGTGTAATTTCATGATATGTTTATTTTTTTAAAAAATGTTAGCAAAAACTCAAGGTCTGAATATGTCGATTTTTTTTATATTTTTTCTAAGTTCATTAGAATTGACTAGAATTGTATTTGTATTGCATTGTATTAATGATTAAACTATTTCTGTTCAACTAAGCACAGTTTCATCGTGTGGAGAATATTGTAAAATATTCACAGTTGAATTTGGCTAAATGTTGATGAAAAACTGCTGTGATATCAGTTGTCTGAGTACCATTTTTTTTTTGTTGATTTTCTGGATAATAAAGAATTGAATGCATATTCAGACTTCAGCAAAGAATGTGTTGGTTAGGAACCAGCTTAAAAATAGTTATATTTTTTAACGTAATGTTAAGAAATTAAACTATCCTTGAAACGAGTAGTTCTTGAAGTGTTTCTTTTTAAAAAAAAAAAAAAAAAAAAAGAATTTGTAAGTGGGGCAGCCAGTGCATTAAATAAATCATAAATAAACACTAAGTACATCCACAAAGAAACCGAACATTTCGAAAATAGAAGAAACTAGTGGTGCCACCTGTTGTATCTTTTTGTTGTTGAAAGCGGCAACCTTCATTAGTGTTGTGTCAACTGTTTGACATTTGTTTCGTTAGAAGCCGAGTTATAGTGCCAAGAGTGATAGTGTGTTTTGATGGATGGTCGGAAAATGAGTTTCAAATAGAGAGCTGCGATTGACTTTTGTGTTAAACTCGGTAAAAGTTTTACCGAAACGCATCAAGTGCTTCAAAGAGCATACGGTGATGAATGCTTATCCCATACTCAAGTTGACGAGTGGATTAAGCGATTTCAAAGTGGTTGTGAGATACTTCAGGACAACGAAAGCCAGGCCTTCCAAAAACTGGACTGAGCGAAGTTAACATCCAAAAAGTGCATGATTTCATCAAAGAAAACCCGAAATCGTCCATGAGATTGATTGAAGATGAATTGGGATTCCAAAATCAACTGTGCACAGCATTTTGACTGAGAGTTTGGGCCTTTGTAAATTGAATTCATGAGTAGACCGACAATCAAAAAATGTATCGAATTGAACACTGCAAAGACCTCATTAAAACCGCTCGTGAGAACTCAAATTTCCTTGAAATGGTCGTTACTGGTGATGAAACATGGTGTTTTGAGTATGAGCCCGAAACAAAGCACCAGAGTGCTGAGTGGAGACCATCAGAAGAGGGGCATCTGAAAAAAAGTTGCTTGGAGAGAGATCAAAAGTAAAGACAATGCTGATTTGTTTTTACGATTCTAAGGGCATTATCCACAAAGAATTTGTTCCGCCTGGCCAAACGATCAAATGATAAGTTTGATTTTGAAGTTTTGAAGTGATTGATAGCCAGAATTCATCGCATACGGCATGAATATCGTGATGCAGGCAGCTCGTCACTTTTGTATGATAATGCACCATCTCATCATTCGAACATTGTGAGACAGTTTTTGAGCAAAAACCAAGTTGTGTGTTGGATCACTCGCCGCATTCACCTGATTTAGCATCTTGTGACTTCTCTTTCTCTTCCCCCGACTTCATTTGCTGACAAAAGGAAAGCAATACAATTGAAAACGTTCAAGCAGCAGTAACCACGACCCTCAACAGTATCCCAAAAACTGATATAAAAAAAAACTCATTTATCGAATTAATTGACTGTGCCAAACTCTGTATCGAAGCTGAGGGAGAGTATATTATTATTATTACCCAGGCCTCCATGGAGTCAAAAGACTCATCATGGGAGGTCCTTTCTAAAAAACAGTCTATCAAGACTCATTGAGGGGAGGTTCCCCCCCCCCCCCCCCAAGAATTTGTTTTTACGATTCTAAGGGCATTATCCACAAAGAATTTGTTCCGCCTGGCCAAACGATCAAATGATAAGTTTGATTTTGAAGTTTTGAAGTGATTGATAGCCAGAATTCATCGCATACGGCATGAATATCGTGATGCAGGCAGCTCGTCACTTTTGTATGATAATGCACCATCTCATCATTCGAACATTGTGAGACAGTTTTTGAGCAAAAACCAAGTTGTGTGTTGGATCACTCGCCGCATTCACCTGATTTAGCATCTTGTGACTTCTCTTTCTCTTCCCCCGACTTCATTTGCTGACAAAAGGAAAGCAATACAATTGAAAACGTTCAAGCAGCAGTAACCACGACCCTCAACAGTATCCCAAAAACTGATATAAAAAAAACTCATTTATCGAATTAATTGACTGTGCCAAACTTTGTATCGAAGCTGAGGGAGAGTATATTATTATTATTACCCAGGCCTCCATGGAGTCAAAAGACTCATCATGGGAGGTCCTTTCTAAAAAACAGTCTATCAAGACTCATCGAGGGGAGGTTCCCCCCCCAAGAAACACAGTCTATCATACCATACCAATATTGATTGAAATAAATGATTTGAATAATTATAATTGGCCTGTGTTTTATTTTCTATCAAAAGTTCGGTTTCTTTTTGGACAGAGGGTGTATATGGATCTTAGAAAGACTGCATAGCCTGTGGGGATGTCATGAAAGGTCTTAACTTTTTTTCCCCCATTAAATTCTGCATCCCAACAAGAAATGTACCAGGTTTTTACCAGCAGATAGAGAAATGTGCTAATAAATTTTTAAGAGCTTGTTAGCTTTTGAAGGGGCAAAACAGATTTTTCCCTTCGTGAGAATTATAACTCTTCCCCACTCCAAAAAAGTGTAAATTAATTCAATTATTAGTATCGTCTTAATTTTGCTTCATTCTTAGGATAACAACTTTATTAAGTTCATAGCAATTCTAGAAATGTAAAATCCTTGACAGATATCGAGCATGGAAATATCATTACATTAAAAAGTGGCCCAGGCAAAATTAAGCACAAGTTTGTTGGAGAAAAAAAAAAAAACTTGTAAAATTGCTAGTGGAGATAATCCCCACATTGGCTATGTGCAAGGAAGAGGAAGTGAGAAGGAAACACAAAAAGGTGCCAAAATATGCACATCCCAGCTAGATTTTTCATGTGTTATCATATACAAGCTTAATACCCAAATGCCATAGCCAAGTTTTATAACTGGCTTGCAAAATTCTTAAAAATTTACTAGCCAGCTCTTGTGAGCTAGCATGCCCAGGTTCCAGCACACTAGGCCTTTTTCCCCCAAGTGCATCCTAATTATTTCATGGAATATTTTGAGTAGTATCTCCTATATGACATTCTTTCCAGGTATGTAGTTGTAGTATAGGTATGCTGATGTCTTTGTTGTTTGGACCAGTTCTAGTTCTACATCAGAACTTCATATGTTTCTTGGTGAGATTATGTTGTTCATCTAAGGATACATTTTACTTTAGAAATCGAGGATTTTTTTTTTTTTTTTCAGATTTCCTGTTTGATAATGAGATGGAAGAATTCAGTTTTCCATCTTTCATAAAAAAACAACATCAGAAATCTAGATTCATTATTATATCCATTCCCTTTTCTTCACTGAGGCCTTGTTACTTCAGAAAATGCCACATAATAAGTTCATCTAATGATTTTAACAAGTCTTTTCTCAAAGCTATCTGTAGTTATTACAGGACTCAGTCTTCTCTCTCCTTCAGAAAGAAGTAAATTGTTTTCCTTCCTTTATGTTGAAGTTATAACTCAAATATACTCAAGCCCCTTAATCTTCAAGTAGTTTTTCAACCTAGTTGCAAGACGTTTCATCTGCAACAGACAAGATCTTCCCCCTCTTTGACTTTCCCCAAGTACTTACTTCTGTGGTTTGTCATTTGTATAATTAAAGGGCTTCTTGTCTTTGAAGTCTTTGAAAAATGCTTCTGTCTCTATTCATCTATCATTGCCATCCTTTTTGCTTGAGTGTAACTATAGCATTCTGATTTCGCAATTGCTATGCCAAGGAAAAGCCTTATCCATTTTTATCTTCTATTTTCTACTATCTTAATGATATTTCTTGGTCACTTTTCTATTTAATTTTCAGAACTCTTCACTTACATCATAACTGAAATCTTTCCATTCTTCTAATATCTTATTTTGACAGGATCAATGTTTCACATGCATAAGGAGTAATCCTCTAAACATCTGCTTTTTTGAATCTTTTTCATAGTTTCAAATTTATGTTGGAGTAGAATAAATCTTTGTTAAGGCTTCATTTGCCATTGGAATTCTACATCTCATGTCCTTTGCTTCTGTTGTTCTTCACTCCCAAAATATTACAACTTGAAACTCTTACTGAACAGCAAAACTTTTGTTTCACTGTTCAATGAGATCTAAGTAGTGATTGGCAGGTTTCTGTTCACTAGGATTTTGGTTTTACTGGTATTTATTATTATTATTATTACTACACTCTCCATGGAGTTGGCAGATTTATCGTGGGAAGTCCATCTGACAAATCTATTATACTGAATCTTAAAATCCTTAACATTCCCTGCACCAACAATGTATTCCAGTAATGCATTTCATTTACTGACAATTCTTCATGTAAAAAATCTACTCCCCCCCCCTTTTCACCATACTCCTACATAACTTCCAGGGATGGTCTTTGTTTCTTCCCCCTCTTGCCCTTTACTCTTTCTATAATCCCCTCTGGATTAATCAAATAAAATGCCCTCACTAACTTAAACATCTCTATCATATCACTTCTTTTCTTCCTATCCACAAAACTGCATCCACATTCCTTCAACCTCTCTCCATAGCCAACATTTCAGTCTTGATATTGTCTTAGTCACTCATCTCTGGGCCCTCTTCAATGTCTCCACATCATAATAAAAACCAGGTGACCAAATCTGAACACAATAGTCCAAGCTTTATTCAGTGGCACAACAACCTCATTATTTCTACATGTTAGTGTACTTCTTATCATGGCAGCATTATGATGTGCAGTCTTTGCGACACTTGCAATATTGCTTCTAAACTTCAGTCTACTGTCAACCATCACTCCCAAATCTCATCTCATCCATTTCCTGCAGTATAGCACCATCAATATAGTACACAGCCTTATATATCTGCACTCCAAAATGCAACACCTTGCACTCATTAATATTAAAACTACAACCCCACTCCTTTGTTCAAGTCTATTCAAATCTTCCTGAAGGGAGTTAACATCAGCAGTGCTACTTATAATTCTCCCCAACTTTGCATCATCAGCAAATAACTGAAGATTCCTAGTCAATCCACATGATTCATCATTTACAAACAAGTTAAACAGCAGGGGCTCAAGAACAGAACCCTGTGGCATGCCTCTGGTTATTATCCTCTTTTATTGAGACACTGCTCCATCATACACAACTTGCTGGTATTGTTCAGAGAGCCAGTCACCAATCCATCGAACCAATATGCTATTTATTCCCATCCTCTGCATCTTGTACACCAATTTATCATGTGATAATATATTGAACACTTTTGCAAAGTCCAAGAATATCACTGTATATGAACCGCCTTATCTAACACACTTGCCCTCATGAAATGCAAATTATTTGCTAAAACAAAACCTACCTTTTACAAATCCATACTGACATCATAAAGAATACTATACCCATCAATCCAATCTTGTATTCTGTTCCTAATCAATCTGTAATACCTTGATTATAACTGTAGTTATACAAACTGGTCTATAATTAGAAACTTCTGTCCTAGAAAACATTTGTGTGGAGTTGTACTGTTTTGCCTTCTTTCCACTCCTTGGGAATCTTGCCCACTGCAAGACTCATTAAATAGCCAGGTCAAGGACATAATTAATTGTTGCATATATTCCTTAAAATTACATGATGATACATCATCCATTCCCACAGCCTTATTCACATCTAACTCGATCAACACCTGATATACCTCTTATTCCTTCACTTTCAATCCTCCTAATACTTGTCTCCCTTCTACATGTTGCACAGCATCATTCATACCAGTATTATTTATATCATATTTGTTAAAAAAAAGTTTTAACAAATTTCCTTCACAACCAAAGCATTTTAATTCTGTTTGAATATTGATCACTACACCTGTTATCTACAAATCTAATCCAAGGCCCACTGTGGTCATTTATGAGTTTTAGGTACTATTTCAGTGTGTTGGGAGAAACTCATGTTAGAGTTTAATGAAGTGAAACAGCACTGAGAAAGGATTAGATATTTAATTCTTTCCAATATTTCATCTGTCACTGAGACATTGTCAGGTAGTACAATGAGACTTGCAACACACCCAAAGGCAACACAAAACTAAGTGAAACATGTGGGCAAAAGACTAGTCCTATCTAGGTGATGCCCTCTGTTGGCAGCCTAGGATCTAAACTGGGATTTTGAAATATTAGCATTTTGCATATTTTAGGAAGTCTAATGCAACCATATTTACTTAAATGATATTACTGATCTATTTTTCTTTGTTATCCATTCTGGATATTTCTCTTGGAAGCACAAAATTTATAAACAGAAGTTACCTCTTTGGGTTCTCACCTCTACTCCTTGCCAATTTTTTTATGGAATATTTTGAACAAGTTCTTGATTCAGCATCTCTCAAACCTTCCATCTGGTTAAGATATATGGATGATGTGTTCTCCATTGGCCTCATGGCTCAGACACATTACTCTTTCCTCTCACCTCAGTGGTCTTCACCCTAGAATTTAATGCTTACCATGGAAAAAAGAAACTAATAATAGTGTAACCCTTTTAGACACTTTGGTAATATACCTACCCAATGGTAAGCTGTCCTTTTCAGTATACAGGAAGCTCACCCACCCTTCTCAAACAATATGATATCATTAAAACACTAACTATTAAAGCCTATAACTTTTGTTCAGATGAATCCTCACTTACAGTAGAATTTAATCATATACATCACACTTCTTATCTAATGGCTACAGTTCCCACAGTATCAAAAAAAAATAATAATAATAATAATCAATCCTTCCTTTCTTCCCCAGTCAGGGGAAGGACTGACCTTGACCTCTTCAGAAAGATTTTAGTAATGCTATCATCATTTCTTATGTCTGAGGCACTTCAGAAAAAATAGCCAGAATCAAAGAAATACAATTTCTGCACAGCTTTCAAGCTTCACTGAAAGTTTGCTATACTTACACATTCTACTAAAGATTCCCATCTCTCTCTCTCTCTCTCTCTCTCTCTCTCTCTCTCTCTGTGTATGTGCGTGCATGGAGTATATAAGTGCCCTACTCCTGCAAGTTGGCTACTATTGACAGACAGGAAGCCAACTTGCAGGAGCAGGGCACTTATATACTCTATGCACACAGAGAGAGAGAGAGATGGGGGGGGGGTCTTTAGTAGAATGTGTAAGTATAGCAAACTTTCAGTGGAGCTTGAAAGCTGTGCAGAAATTGTATTTCTTTGATTCTGGCTATTTTTGATTCTGAGAATATCAGTTGACATTCTCAAGGAAGGACAAAAAAAATACATCTGCAGTCGTGACTATGGTCAATTTGGGCCTTGCAGACTATGCTTTAGATACAGCTCATAGAATAAATTGGAGAAAGACCACCATTCTCAATAGCAGTAAATTCAGAAAAAAATACTATTTTTGGAATCTGCAGCTGCTCTCAGAAATCAGCCTAATTTAAATATGGTTGTATTAAACTTCCCAAAATATGAGAAATGCTAATATTTTGAGATCCCAGTTTACATCCTAGCCTGCCAACAGGTGCCTACAAACAGCACCCTACTAGTTAGAACTCTAGTCTTTTGTCCACGTTTCACTTAGTTGCATTGCCTTTCTTTGATTTGTATTCGAGCATGGATTGCTTTTCTTGTGCCAAATTTTTTCTCCTAAATCTAAGCTGGTCTTCACTGTAGGTTCTCTTCTGTTTTCTATTTGAGAATGGAAGAAGAGATTGTGCAATAATGTATATGCAATCTATAGCATTAGCTTTCTTTGGTATTGGGGTTATTATACTTTGAAGTCTCTGACTGAAACTTTCTTGTTTCTATAACATCTAAACAACTCGCATTTATCTTGTGACGGTGTCCTTTATCAGTTCTGCTTTTATACCATCCTGTATTGGTTTTTCATTGTACCAGCATAGTGCACTTTCAAACCCTTCTTTAGAATATCAAGTCCCTTCATCTAAATCATCTTTTTTCCTTTTTTTTTTTTTATACTGTTACCTTCATATGTAACTCCTCTCCATTGTGTAGTTCATCCAGATACTGTTTCCATATATTTTTTTTTATCTCTTTTGAATCTATCAAAATCTTACCACTGTACCTCTGATTTTCTCAATATTTACATTTCCTTTATTAATCTATATGCAATGTCTGTTTCCTTCTTTCATTTGATTTTCAATCTCCTGGCATCTTTTGTGCATCCCCTTTTACCTTTTAGTTTTTGGTACTAAAGTAATTTTTTCCACCCTTACATATTGCTTTTTTACCATCCTGCTTGTTTTTCTTTTATTTCACTCATCTGTCAATGAGATCACATCTGCTCTCCAGCCAAAAGGCTGCGGGTTCGAATCCTGCCATGGGTATGGATGTTTGTGATTATCTGTGGAAATGCTAATGGTGGTGGCGGTGAGCAGTAGATGGCGTTAGTGTAGTTGCGGTTTGATTGAGTTGTAGAGTAGGTGCCCTCCCTCAACGAGTCCTTGGACTCCCTGGCAATAATTTGTTGTTGGTTAAGGTTTTCTAGATACTCATCTTTGCTTTGCCCAAGCATTTCTTGGCTGCTTGGTGTATTTTCCAATGGTTTTGCTTCTGGTTGCTAATTCAGTTTCATTTATTCTCCTCCAAAATCATAATTATGAGTTTTATATTCATTTTTTATGGTTATATTTTTTAGTTTATTTATATCATAAACTTTCTTTTACTTCTTTCTTTTTAGTTCCTTCTGAGTTAGTTCTGAGTTTTTAGTTCCTTGCTTTTCCTGCTGGAGTCTGAAATTACACTTAACCACAACATAGATGATGATTATTGTTAATTGCTCCTTGATAAGTTTTATAAGATTTGACTTATTTTTGCCTTATGTGGCAAAAATCTAGAACTGGAATTTAGAATTTTCCATGTATATCTTCTTTTACAAAATTGACTGAAGGTATTACTAATAACTAAATTTAATTGTTTTCAGAACTACTGATTTTCACCTCTTTCATTTCTTGTCATAAATTTTCTCTGATTTTCTCAATGTTTGAGAAGAATTTTTGGAGAATGGAAGAAGAGATTATGCAATAATTAGGCAGTCTACAGCATTAGCTTTCTTTGGTATTGGGATTATTATACTTTGAAGTCTCTGACTGTTTCTTGTTTCTATAACATTTAAACAACTTGCATTTATCTTGTGACGGTGTCCTTTATCAGTTCTGCTTTTTATACCATCTTGTATTGGTTTTTCTAAGAGGCTATGGAAGAGATATAAGGAGACAGGTGAAGAGACGATGCATGAAGAATATAAGAGACAGGCCAGGAGAGTGACTAGTATGGTAAGGAAGGCAAAACTGGAATATGAGAAAAGATTGGCTCTTAGATCCAAGGAAAATCCTAGGGAAATTTTTAGCTATGTGGCCAGTAGGAGGAGAAATGACTGTGGAAGAATGACATTGTGGGATAAAAATGGGAATAGAGTGACTGATATAGACGACATAGTGGAATTGTTCAATGAACACTTTATTGGAGTATTTCATCCTGGAGGAATAAATTTTAATACTAGAGGGATAGGGCAGTTTAGAGGTGCAGGAGGCAAGTGTGTTCCACATACTGAGTACTCTTGATGTTAGTAAAGCAGTGGGACTGGATGGTATTTCACCACAAGTTTTGAGAGAATGTGCTAAGGAACTGACAGTGCCTTTGACCTGTCTTTCAATGAAAGTCTGGCTGAGGGAAAGGTGCCCATGGAATGGAAGGAAGGTAAGATAGTGCCATTGCATAAGGGTGATAACAGACTAGAAGTGTCTAATTATAGGCCAGTTTGTGTGTCATCAGTAGTTAGTAAGATCTTGGAGAAAGTAGTGAGGGACCATATACAGCATTGGGAAGATGAGGGTAATGCTATCTGTGAGAGTCAACATGAATTTGTGAAGGGGGTGCTCTTGTTTTAGCAATATGCTAGCCTTTATGATAAAGTTACAAGAGCATTAGATGAGGGAAGGGCATATAGTGCCATTTTCCTAGACTTAGCAAAGGCATTTGACAGGGTACCACATGATAAGCTGATATTCAAGTTGCAGCATATGGGTCTGGATGTCAGATTAGTCAACTGGATTCAGGATTGGCTGTCCGATAGGTATTGTTACACCCTGATAATCAAGAATGTAAAAATTTCAGTTATCATGGTGTAACAAGAAAATAAAAATATAAAATCCTATGTAAGTAGCTAATACAAGATATTTAAAGGCAAAAAATATGCTTGCATCCAAGAAAATTAATTATAGCAGAAATTGTTTGTTTGCCTAAATAATAAAAAAGGGATTCTTATTACAAAAAAAAAAAAAAGAATATGGAAAAAATAGGTTAAGTAAGACAAAGAAGATTAGAGATAAGAATTTGTATGTGAGAGGCTAGTTTAACACTCGAAAAGAGGAGATTAAAATATTGAAGTAAATTCTAAAAAGGGGATTAATTTAGTATAGAGGCTAGCTTAAAACAAATGATGATCGCTCAAGGTCAATTCCCGAAGTGAGACGTTGTCCCGTCAGAGTTGCGTGCAAGAGACCGTAGCATGTTTTGGGCAGAAAAAACACCACGACTTTAAATGGTGAATGAGATTGACTCTAGTGGGGGGGAGGAGAAAAGAAATTGAAGAAGGGGCCATGCAGAAAAGGGTTAGGACCCCCCCCACACACACACAAGGCTTTTTTTTTCCTCAGAGTTTCTTCATGAAATTTTTGAATAGGTAACATGGGTTTTCCTGAGTGACGGTGTAGGAGTTATCTCCGTCCGATGCAACAAGGAAACAAAGTGTGCAGGAATTCGATCCCGTATTCCTATTGCAAGAGACGAGGAATGCTGTATAGTTACAAGCAGGAAGGAATTGTCTATGTATCTCATCATTCAGTACTCGTATCGAGGGAAAGAAAATTCATACAGAAGTCCGTGCCCACGTGATGAGTCCCATAGTGATAGAATAGAAGATCCTGTGTGTGTGTCCTTAATTCAAGCATGAAAAGTATAGATAGTGAAAACCAGGGTTCGTCCTAGAAAGGTACTGTAAAATCTTGTATCAATTGAAATCGCATATAGTTGCAATCATTGTTAATTACTGGACAGTCGAAGATATACTAGGACTTTAGTACAAATCAGAGTAGAATGAGAGTAAACTAGTATATATTATTTGATAAGCATTCATGTGCTAGAGATTTATGTATGCGCATGGTATCTCATACGAGAGTGTCTTAAAGGTCAGATGTATGTATGGGTATAGCGAAAAGATAGTTTAACCTATTTTGTTTTGTAAGTTAAATAAGGTAAACTGAAAATAAACATTAATGTCCATGGTATTATAGCAATATAGAGCATTCTGACTAGTATAAGGTTAAGTAAAGTGTTAATTTGTTCCAGGATTATATGTGTATATTTATATGTATAAAGTCTGTTATGATGGCATGATTGCAAATTCCCATATAGGATTTTGCCCTAATACTTGTATTTTGCTTGTGTAATTTTGTAAATTTTATTCTTAGTATTGAATTGTGTTTTATATAATAGAAATTGAATTGTACCATGTCTGAGATTTTAAATAAACTTTTGTTCACTAATAATACAGTTGTCTGAAATTGCTGCCTAATGCACCACTTGCAAAACGTATGAACCTAATCACGCGGGAAATTTAGGTGTTAAGTTACGAGATAAAGGGTCATGACTGCTTAATAGTTTCATGCTTAGACAGATTTTTGTATTTTGCTCCTTGTTTTCGAATTATATATCTTAAACTAAATGTCCTGAAAGGCGCAGTATAATATAAATATTAGGGACACTAAGGGAAGAAAAAGCTTAAATATTTGAATTTTGTAATATTTCGTGCATAGTTAAGTTTTGATTAAAGAAAATATAGAGATTCACTTGAGAGGAGAAAAGGAAAGTTTAATAATCGTAAATAGGGACACAACAATATCAGAGAGTTGTGTATGGTGAAGCAGTATCAAAGAGGCAAAAGGTTACAAGTGGTGTTCCACAGGGCTCAGTGCTGGGACCTATATTGTTTAACCTTTATATCACGGACATTGTCCGTGGATCACAAGGGGATATTCAGTTGTTTGCGGATAATGCAAAGCTGGGAAGGGTTATTAGTAATAGTGCAGATGTGGTAGCCCTGCAAGAGGATTGGAATAAGCTAGACAGATGGGCAAATGAATGGGGGTGTCAGTTTAATGCAACAAAATGTAAGGTCTTGAGGTTTGGGACACATCGATGGGACGCTGCATACTCTATGGAAGGAGTTAAACTGGAGGAAATAGGGGAGACAAGAGATCTGGGGTTGATGATTGATAGAGAACTGAAATTTAGAGGACATATTGCAAAGGTAGTGAAGGTAACACAGAGGATTGCTGCAATAATGAGGACACTGACCTGCAGAGATAAAATGGTTATCATTTCATTGTATAAGACTGATCAGACCACACTTAGACTATTGTTCTCAGATCTGGTTCCCGGGATTTGAAGGGGATAAATTAACTGTGGAAAGGATACAAAGGTAGATAACAAAGATGATTTCAGGACTGTACAATGTTAGTTATGAGGCTGAGAGAGTATGGACTGCAGAGTTTGGTGGATAGAAGGAGAGGCGATATGATAGAAACTTTTAAACTGTTGAGAGGTGGTTACAGGGTTGACACTGGGGAGTTCCTTCGCTTGGTTGAACAGCAGGGAGGAGTCATGACAAGGGGCCATCCCTGTAAGTTACGAAAGGAAACTGTGAGAAAGAGGGTGAGGAGTGGTTTCTTTGCATGGAGGGTGATTGAACCATGGAATGCATTGCCTGATGGAGTGGTGAGATTGAGAACGGTCAGTGCGTTTAAGGAGTAGTATGATAGACTTTGTGTTTCCTAGGAGGGACCTCCCTCGATGAGTCTTGATAGACTTGTGTTTCTTAGAAAGGACCTCCCACGATGAGTCTTTTGACTCCGTGGAGGCCTGAATAATAATAATAATAATAATAATAACCAGCATAGTGCACTTTCAAACCCTTCTTTAGAATATCAAGTCCCTTCATCTAAATGATCTTTTTTTTTCTTTTCTTTTTTTTTTTCATGTAGAAAAATTTGTATCCTAGAGGAGATAGGAATAAAATGCAGGACAAGTGTTATTCTTTTTTTGGAATAAAACTGGTCCTTTGCAAGAACAGATTCCTTATGGAAAAACTACAAGTGAGTTGTTAGGCATTATTACATTGCCCCAGTCTTAACAGTTCTGATGGACTTTATGTATCTCCTTCATGGGAAATAGTACTTCATGATTCTGCTCATTATGAGTTGTTTTTAATTTGTTATACTTAACTGGATTTTAGTGTTAACTGTTGTTACCCTACTGAATCATTTATATTACATCAAGGAATTTCTGTTGTGTATGCATACACCTATGTTTTGCTCATTCCATACTGAAACAGTCATAAACTTTATGTATGAGTGAAAGTCAGTAAGTTACAAATGGTTATACAAAATAAAACAGATAAAAAAAAACATAAAATCCTTTTAACATTGATACCTTTGTGCTATCACTTTATCAGCCCTTTAAAACCAGCTGCAAAGAATTCTTTTATTGGTCGTCTCAGCCAAATCAGTACCTCATTTTCAACTTATTTGATAATCAGCAAATTGTGTGCCACTAAGGTGCTGCTTTAGTAGGCCAAACAGGTGAAAATCACTTGGGGGAAAGGTTGAGGCTATAAGGTGGATGTTGAAAGAGTTCCTATTGAAGTTCATGAATTCTCTCCAAGGTTTCTGTACCTGTATTAGGTCTTGTCAGTGGCCCTTGACATTTTCAGCAAATTGCATCCCAGAGATTCGGTAAAATTTCACTGTGGTGTTCACATTTTCACCATACTTCTGAAAATGGACCAGCAGTACTCCCTGGGAATCCCAAAAGATCATAGGCATAATCTTTCATTCTGATGGCGTAACCTTGAACTTCCTGCTTTCTGGTGAAGTGGGATGTTCCCATTGCATCAAAGAATTCTTTGATTTATGTTGGTAATAGTAATTCATCCTGTGTAACAGTCCTGTCTAACATGTCTTCTGTTTCATCTGCATAATGGAAAGACATTGCAAGGCCAGACCTATTAGATTCATTTTGTGCTGAGGGCTCAGTTCTCTGGGTACCCACTATGCACACACTTCCCAAAAATTTAAATGATCATTCATTATGCTGTAGGCTAGACCATTAGAACAACTTTTTGCACTCACTACATTATTGCTATCTTCCTGTTATCTGTTCCAGCCATCTCACGGTGGTTTCTGTTGCAGTCTCAACAGGGCAGCTAGATTGGTCTTCATAATGAAGTGTCGAGCATCTCTGCAAAAATTTCTGGACCCAGTTACAGATGCATGTGACACACTTCTTGCCATAAACAGGCTGCATCTCTATGAATGTCTTTTGTCCACTAGAAACACTGAACAAAGCACACTGTTCAAACAGTTGTACACTAATCGAGCATGGTCACTATTTTAGATGACTGAAAATATTTGCAGAATGTGTATGCACATCTACTGCATGTACTATCATGCTAGACTGTGCTGCTACCTAGTGATGCATACTGAAAACCATTTGCTTCAAGTCATTTGGTCTGCTTTTGTTTTGTAACTTACTGACCTTGTATGAAATCATTTTTAATGTAAATTATGCATTTTAATTAATTTCCTCATATAGGCTTGTATTCTAATTCATAAATAATTCGGTTCATATTCGTTCATTTAGGAGCCTACAGGAAGGAGGTGGAGAAATCAAAGGATTTCCATTGATTATGTAAGTCTTGCAGATATATGTAATGCTAATTTTAAATGACTGTTATTGCTAATTTTTTTATTTATTTTTTATTTTTACAGTAGGGAAATTATAGGGAAATTTACTTTTCCTTGTATGTTCTTAGATACATTTTACAGAACATATGTGCTGGTGAGTACTATAGTGTTTCTTTGTTTGTGTACATCACAATGGTAATCATCCCAGTCAGATGAATTCTGATGACAACAGTATACAGTATTTGAAATTTTAACCTGCTATTTTCTGGTCAGATTTCAGCTTGTGTAAGTACCTTATTAGTGCAGTTTGTAGTTATGACACTAAGCTAATGCCTTTTATTCCCTTATAGGGAATAGGCATGGCCTTTAAACCCTATCTAGCTTTTGGAGACTGTGTGGGCAGTTCAGTCTCCACCGGTAACTAATCAGATATAGCTTACTCATGTCTGTCACTAATTATAGGCAGCCACCAATGAAAAGACTAGGAAACAAGTGCTACTATCTCTTGATACCTAACCCTAACAGGATATGTTACTGTCTGAAATAATATGGGCTCTAGGGTCGATTTTCTTGAGTTTAGTTAATGACACTCTTTAGTCAGAAAGACCTAAGTTTGATATCCATTGCAACATAAGAGGAATGTTTAAGTACTTCATTTCAGGTTAATGTAGCCAGTTACATATCAGGTGTTTCCTTGTGGAGCCTTGAGTTTTTCATCTTTCAAACTGGCCAAATAATATAATTTACAGACATATATTTGCCTTATATGTAGATCTTTAACATTCTCTCTATCCTGCAACATACTACTGGCATCCATGAACTGAAAATCACCATTTTCCGAAGCACTATCTTCACCACCACTAAATCCCAAGATAAAGATACTCATGTCTCCCAGTGCCTCCCACTGCTTGCACACAGACACATTCCCATCTTGCACCTGCCACATTCTTAAACAACAGGGTACATACATATACTACATGCATAGCAAAAAATAAATAAGTTGTTTTAAACCTAAGAAAACCTATTGTAACAGACTTACTTACTTACGCAATGATACCCTTTTGAAAAAGGACAAGAACAAGATAATTCCATTGTGAAAAGAAGGATTCAAGACAAATGTGCCTATAGCAAGTTATAGAATAATTGGCATCTCTGAAATGTTTATAGTAATAAATTATTACAACTGTAATTTTTAGTGAGTGGGTAGAATATGATACTCTGTGGGATCCAGCATGACTTTGTGAAGGATTGGGAGTTTTGCCTTAATAATTGACTCACTTGAAATTTGAATTAGATAGCTGCCAGTACCTGTGGCAAAGATATTGTATTGTTGCATAATTAATACAGTAACTGACTAGCTCATAAATTTAAAAATACCAAGGTATTCTTTTGTGAAAAACATTGTTTTTGACATATGGCACTAACAGTTTCCATCACATTACTCAACTGAAGCATTAAAATACTATAACATAGATTGAAACATGTTTGAAATGCAAAAAAATTTCATCATTTTTTTGAATGATGTTAACAAAGTCATTAAAACTACCAAATTCTTACTTATTATAATTTATCGTAAAATTCATATGTTAAAAGAGACAAGTGACAGGTCTATGGAATGCTCTCTACGAGGATAGGTTGAAGGTGTATAAGATGTAAAGATTAGCAGTTAGGCAGGAAAAAGGGGATGTGATTGAAATTTATAAGTTATTAAAAGTAATTTATAAGAGTGACTCAAAAGAAAGTTTTCATTATGTGGCTAATAGAGAACTAGGGTTCATCCCTGTAAATTATATAAGTGTGTGTGGTTAGTAAGGGTGTACGAATTAGATTTTTTTCCCCTTGAACAGTGGTGAATGAGTGAAGTGAATTGCCAGAATTAGTTTTGACTGGCCTGACAGTGAATGAGGTTAAGGAAAAATATGATAGGTATCATGTGTTTATAAAAGTTAGTGTAGGTCTTTATCGATGAGTCTTCTAATTCCGTGGAAATCCATATAATAATAAGAATAATAACATTAGTCCCTAACAGTATTCAAATGGAAAATTCTTTAATTATTTAAAGAATATCTATAAAATATGGTCCTTATGAGAATACATAATTACTTATGTTTTTTCATTTTGGTTTTTCAGTCAGCAGTTTAAGCATCCAGTGATTATATCTGGGGCTCGAATAAAGGTAAATAATTTCTACATGTGTTTAAATAATTTTCCATACTTTTATTTTCTAAAACAGATTATTGAAGATTTTTGCCATGTGGAATAAAAACTCATCACAGAAGTTTTCCTTGAAAAATATTTTTAGAATTTTATGAACCCTATCTTTCTTAATCATAGTAGTTTTGTTGTAACAGAGGTCCTTTAAAAACTGTGCTATACTGAACTTGCTCACTCATTAAATAAGTTCAACTGTATAACAATATGGCCACTCATAATAAACATTATAGTTGAACTTATTTATAACGAACACAAGGGGACTAACAAAAGTTCCTCATTATAATCATTACTCACTATATCAGTGAGTTAAATCTACCTCCTATTTTTTTAATTCTTGTTAACTCAATAAAAAAATAGATTAAAAAAAAAAAAGTATTAGAGAGAAAAAAAAAATATAATTATATATCTAGATATTATTTGTATGAATATGCTTGTATAAACTACAATACACTTAAAATTTATTTGCCTATAATTTTAAAATAATACTAAATACATTTTATTCCCTATAGCTAAAAACAATACTAATTAATAATAAACAAGATTTCAGTTATCCAGCCAACTGTTTTTACATGCAAAATCATATCTAAATTGTTTTAGCAAATTTTTCTTCTTGAGCCTTCAAGATCAGACTGTCTGTTGATAATCCAACACTTGTGTAGTGAACCATTGAAGCAGTGCTTCATCGTTTGCAAACTTGCATTTTAAAAAAATATATTTTTTTTGTTTTGGTTATATTATTTTCCGGTGCCAATATGTAAACATCTTTATTCTTTCACAATGATGATACTGTTAAAGAGGACAAAGAAAACTTTTTTTCACACTCAACATTTTTTCTCACCATGTTCTAACTCATGAATAATTTAGGCTTTTTTTTGTGAACCGAAATATACTTTCTTTTAGTAAACATATTTCTGATTTGAAGGGTTTGTTTTCAACTGATTTTACAGTTGTAGCAGTATTTGGATAAACTGGTACATAATCTGATGCAGGTGGTCATAACAGTTAAGTCACTCCTTTCATTTTTGTCTATTCCAAGAATTAGGTATTCCAAGAACTACCTGAGCAATTAAGAATATTTGCATTGTTACCAAAATTTGTAGAGTATATCTGTGTAGTATGCTCATTATAAAAGTGAGCAGTTGTATGAAAATGTACATAAATTAAAATCATTATGGATTTTGCTCATTACAGCCATGATCTCATTATTTCTGTGCTTGTTACAGCAAAGTTCGACTATATCACTTGTGGTAATTTAGTGACAGTTTATATTATTACATAAACTAACACTTCATAGATTTTTATACTTTCATGGCTCTTTTTACTTGGTTGTAAAAAAACTAGAGTTCATTGTTTGTGATGAGATTAATTTTCCTAGTTCATTTCCAACAGAATTCACAAAAAAATTATATATTTTTGTGAATTCTTTTAGCTCAAGCCTTATGCATAGCTGCAATTTAGATACGCAGATGAAATTGCCTAACCAACAGGATCCATGGATTTTGTGTATTTATTTCAGTACCACCATTCCATTTCTCTGCATGTTGAAACCAGTTTTAACCACAAGTTGAAAATTGTGGTTAAAGTTATGACTCTTCACCTGACCATCCAACCGCATGTCACTCATAAACTGCAGGTCATTGATCAGTTCACTCGACTGTTCACCCATCTAGTTGCATATTTTGGACAGGACAAGTATCACAAAATGATAAAATAAGTCTTATTAAAGATTACAATTTTGCTATCTTTGCTTTATTTAATACAGCAAGATTAAAATGGTTCAACAAATTCACACTTTTTTCTAACTGAAATTAACTTTTCAGTTAGAAAAGGTTTGAATTGTATTTTGACAGGTTGAATCCAAAAAATTCCAACACATAATACTATCAATCCTCAACTTACAATGTATACGATTTATGATAGCCATGTAAGTCATGGCTATTGTAAGTAGGAGTGGTTGTAACTATGTATGAATGGTGTTTGGAAGAAGCTGCTGAAAATATGTTCATACTTCACCTCTTGAAAATATGTTCATATGTTCAAAGACAAGCCTTATAAGAAATTGGTGACAAGATAGGTTGCTAGCTAAAGTGGGAGATTGACAATGAAGATGTAAAACAGTTGGTTGAAAGAAGAGCTCTAAGATGAAGACTTATAGTACTAAAAGAAGAAGGAGAGAGACAAAAGCAGAACAAGAAGCCAAGCCTTGTTGCTTGGCTTCTTTTTCATTTGTACAGAGGCATTTGTCTGTTAATAAGGCAGTTTGATTGTTTGAGGAAATGGACCCCAACATGACAAGATTTGGTAAAGTGGACAAGATAATGCAAGTTGCAATTGATTGCTACAAAGAAATTTATTCAGAAAAGAAAACAAGCAAACTGTGCATACTGGACTGAACGTAATATACGAATTTTAAAGACGCCTGCTCCTGCTGTCACTTGACCTCCTGAAGTTGAACATACTTTGTAGACCTTCTGCGAGTTATACATCTGATGAACCATTCTCAGAACGTTCTGTTACGGTTCTTGAATCTGAAGAATTTGTTGTTGATGATCTAGCCTCTCTTGCTTCCTCCAATGAATCTTCAAATTAATAAAAACAGCAGATTGAAGAATTACTTCTACTCCATGTATTCTTGATTATTTTATTGGTAAGCTCACAGAAGCACTATATGCTCATATTTCATGATTTATTATAGTGCAGTAATGTATACAGTAATTTTATATTATAATTTGTACATTGTATTTATTAATAAAGAGTAAAATTAGTTTAAAAAAAAACAGGCCTACAGATTTTAGCATTCAAGCTTGTTAATTGTTTACATATTCTATGGTTCATGTAGTAATATCTGACTTATGATCTTTCCGACTTACAATGGGATTATCTGAATGGAACTCGATTGTTTTTTGAATAGACTAACTCTAGTTTTGATTTTTATTATTCCTGACTTCCATGGAGTTGCAAGACTCATCCTAGGAGCCTTATGCGACACAGTGCATTGTACCTATTTCAACTGTTTGTACTCTCACCACCTCAGTCAATGCATTCCACACTTCCACAGCACTCCATGCAAAAAAGATCCTTTAACAGTTTAAAACTGCCTCATTCATATCTTCTCTTCATCTTCTATCCACAAAACTCTACAGTTTGCATGCCTTCAGTCTATCCTCATAATCAACATCATGCAGTCCTAATACTGTTTTCATTTTCACCCCTGCATCCTCTTCAAGGTTACTCTATCTCTCTTCAAACCTCACAGACCAGATCTGAGTACAATAATCAAAATGTGATCTGATAAAGCTTTATACAGTGGAATTGCCACCATTTTATTTCTGCTGGTCAATGTCATCATCAATATGCAGCAATTCTCTGGGTTGACTTCTCATAGCCTTTGCAGTATGTCCTCTCAACTTTAAATTTTTATCTACAATCACCAAGATCTCCACTCCTTCCAGTATAACTCAAAGTGAGTATGAAGCATCCCATCTGTGTATTCCAAATTTTGAATCCAATATCCTCATTCATCTGCTCACCTTTCCAGCTTATTCAAGTCCTCTTGAAGAGCCAAAATATCATAACTATTACTAATAACCCTGCAAAACTTCACATCAGCTGCAAAAACTGAATATCTCCCTAGTCCGGTGACAAACATAATTGCCATAAAGACCGAACAGTAATGGTCCCAGTACCAGGGCCTGTGGAACTGCTTCTTACTCCCTGATACTACTTCCCCTCCCTATCAAGTCAGTTACCAATCTGACTTGATATCCAAACCTATGTGCAGCTGTCATGGACCCCTTGTCAAATGCCTTTGCAAAATCCAAACAAATGACAGTATATACTTTATCCTTATATATATAGATAGCTAAGTACAATAGCTAAAACAAGAGGCCTGCATAAATAATATTGTTCTTGTTTGCCTAATTCTGCATATTAGTTCTTGGCAATTTTTTCAAAATCTTTATAGAAGAAATACAAACAGGTCTATAATTTGATACTTCTATTCTACTCTTATGTAATGGCACTATTTTATCCTTTTTCCACTTCTAGTCTAGTCTCTTCTCCCCTGCCTTATTGACATCCAGAATGCTTAATATTTAGAATATAACGTCTCATTCATTTCCAGCTTTTCACCCTCATTATCTGTCTAGGAATAAAGCCTGCATTACCAGATGGAACACCCATAAAGTGATCGTTAAGTAGCTCTGTTAGGTCATCTCCCTTTGTCACCTGATTACAATCTCCATCTAGCATGTTAATATGTCCATAATCATTTTTTTTACCTATTGGTCACATAGTGAAAAAATTCCCTGGGGGTTCTTCTTGGATTGTAGCACTAGTCACTTCCCATATTCTAATTTTTCTCTTATAACTGTACTAATTACCTTCCAAGCCTGAGCCTTATATTCCTCATTAACAGTAATTACTAAAATAAAGAGCCAAAAGACTTCAGTTCAGTGATATAAAATATAAGTCAAGTGGATATTAGATCCAACATTATTTCAAAGTTGATTATAGAAATTATGACAGGTTTGGTCAACTAATTAGCTTGCAAAACTGTCATAATTTCTACATTTGCCTTTGAAATAATGTTGGATTTAATATCCACCACTTGACTTATATAATTAAGTGTTTTTTTTTTTCTTTTTCATCTGCATTTCCTGTTTGATTTCCCGAGTAATCAGTTTTACTCCAAATTGCTTTATCTTCTTTACTCAGGGTATATAATCTACCAGTGATACACCTATGGGGAAGACAAGGGGCCTTGTCCCCCAAAGAAAAAGTAAAAAAACACTAGAAAATTTTCCAAAAATCTTTTCCTAATTAGAATTCATTTTTTAAAATTTATGTTGTCATGTCTTCTGTTTCTATACTACTTATGAATTAGTGATCATTGGAGATGCTCAGTCATAGATCGTATGCGATACATAGTGTGTATTCTCAAATCATCTACTTAACTCCTCCCCCCCCCACTCAGATTAAATCCTGAGAGCAGCACTGCAATCTACCATTGCAGTTAACAAGTATCTTAACTATCTCCCATGCACTACTTCTCATTCTTCAAATTCTTTCATCCATTGTACTGCTCCACCTGGTTTCTAAGTCTATTATAGTTTGCCCACCTTATGATTACACTTATCCTCCAAGTCAATCAGGACTTCATGATCACATTCACCAACTGAGGGAAAGTATAACATCTCAGTCACAACCAGATCCTATAATGCTGTGACCAAGCCCAAGAACTTTAGTTCCCTTATTACTGTATATTGCTTCCTCTTCCCAGTTTATATTGCTATAGTTGAATTCTCCCCATAATGAAAACTTGCTTCACACCTTTTTGCCAAACTTTCTTTTTTCTCATTTGTCAGATGATGGGTTGAATCCTCTTTGAATAAGAAAAATTTACTGTGTGGCCATTTCTGTCATCCCTCTGAAGCTTGATACGTGAGACATTTTCTTCAAGGACTGCCTCTGAGAGGAGACATTCTGGAGGTGTATGAACTGTCTTAATTGTTGTATAAGAATAGGGTAAGATATCTGCATTACATAAACATGGCATTAAAAAATATCAATATAAATACAGCAGTAGGACTGGGTGGCATGTCAGCCCATGCACTATGTGAATTTGCAAGAGAACTGGCTTTGCCTCTGATGAACTTGTTCAATCTAAATCTCTGCTCTGGGAGGGTTCCAGGGGAGTGGAAACAGGGTAAGATAGTTCCATTACATAAAGGTGGCTCCAAGACAGAGGCAGCACACTACTGACCAATCATAGTCGACAGGTGGAAAAGGGGAGGGGACATAAGATATTAAAGGGGTTTTATAAAAATTGATACAAAGGAAATTTTTCAATATACGATGATAGTCAAAGAACTAGGGGTCATCAGTAGAAGTGTGGTTAGTAAGGATGTGTGGACTAAATTTTTTTTTGTGTTAGAGAGTGATGAATGAGTGGAATGGATGGCCATAATTGTCCAATGCCCTGACAGTGAATGTATTTAATGAGAGTTATGATAGGTATTGTGTATAAGAATTATGGGTCTTCCAAGATGATTCAGACTCCATGGAGATACCATAATATTTTCTTTGTGGTTTAATTCATGTTTGAATTGCTCATTTGTTTTATGTTCTGATCAATGAATGTTATTTTTATTAAGCATTTCATTTTCAATGCTCTGTATTTCTTTCTGATTTAATCTCCATGTGTTGCTGTAGAATGGTTTTAGATCGAGTTTTTTTAAAATGCTGATATTTTTACATATTTTGTTTAATATATTTATATTAGACCATGCCATGGCACTGCTGAAAACTGACTCTTCAGCTTGTCATAATCATTTACTTTGTAATACCACATATACTCGTTCTTAACAAAGAATTCTTCATGTTTAGCAGTTTCCCAGGTCAAGACTACATGATCACACTCTTGAAGTGGAGGTAGCATAACTAGATTGGTTACTGTTAAGTTCTCTGATTCTATGATCAGTTCCAGCACTCTTGAACCTCATGTTCCCTCTTTTACATGCTGTCTCAGGTAATTATCTCTCAAACAGCTATATAAATTCCATTTCTTTCCCTGCTTGTGATCATTCTTCCTCCTCCCAATCTATGTCCCCATAGTTGAAATCCCCGATAATTACTTGACCTGCACTCATTGTGCTAATTTTCCAGTATATTTCATCTATGTTCTGGATTATAGCAGCAACTATATATTTCATCCTATTGGCCTCTATCACACACCTTCTAGCCTTATATGAACTGCCCAAAGCCTCTATTTTCCTGATGTACTTTTACTCTTTTTTTTTTTTTTTTTTGGCTTCCTTTGCTGTCATGAGCAAAATTGCTTCCCCCCTCATCCTATTTCTTCTTTCTTCTCTGAAGATACTATATCCTTTGCATTCTGTTTCTATGACTATATCATCCTCAGTTAACCAAGTCTCACTAATGCTTGTAAACCAAGCTGAGTTTAAAATTCCTACCTCCTAGTGTAGCTGATACAATTAGACTGGATTATTACTCTTTCTCCTGTCTACCAGTGTATCTCTGCAGTCCATATACTCTCACTCTCTCTCTCTTTGTAATCTACATTCCATAATTCTGATATCATCTTTGTAACTCTTCTTTGCAACTTTTCAACTTCTTTACCCTTTGGAACTCGTGAGACTAAATCTGTTCCAAGTAATCCAAGTGTGGTCATATTATCAAGGCCATAAAGAGGCAAAATGACTTTCATATCCTTACATGTCAGTGTTTGTTCCAACATTGCAGTTATCCTCCAAGTTGTATTTGCAACTTGCGCAATGTGACCATTGAGCTTCAACTTTTTTCCACCATAACGCCAAGATTTCTAGCCTCGTCAGTTACCCCAAGCATTATCCCGCCAATATACGAAGGCTGTTCAATAAGCTATAAGACTATATTTATACAGAAAACAGATTACCTTTAATCGTCATCATTTACATGGTCTTTTTCGAAGTAATACCGTGAGACATGATGCATTTGTCCCAACGTTGCGTCCACCTCTTAAACACATGTGAAAGTCCTTTTTTGAGAGTTCTTTCAAAACCGCCTCCGCAGCTTTTACACATGCTTTGTTGCTTTCAAAATGGCGCCTCTTAGTGGTTTCTCGAGCTGAGGAAACAGCCAGAAATTGCACGGTGTGAGATCAGGACTGTATGGAGGGCATGGTAGGATATCTATGTTGTTCTTCTGCAAAACGTCCACTACACAACCAGCAATATGTGGCCTTGCATTATCATGGTGCAATAAGAAGCCATTTTTCAGCAATAGATGCTTCCTTTTGACGTGCTGTACCATTGTCCATAAAACATCTGCATAGTACGAGCCACTTACAGTATTCCCGGGTTCTACAGCGTATTGGTAAACAGTGCCTTCGTAGTCAAAAAAACATTATGGTCATAACTTTACCAGCCAATTTTAAAGTTTTTGCTTTCTTGCGGGTAAGCGAAGGCAGATGCTTCCATTCACTGCTTTGTTGTTTCATTGTAGGGTCATAGTGATACAACCAAGCTTCATCTGTTGTAATAATGCATTTTAAGAAGTTGTCGCCTTCTTGTTCCAGTCATTCTTTCCATTCTGTGCACACATCCACTCGATGCTGCATTTGCTCCGGTGTCAAGAATTTGGGAATCGGGCGCAAACACGTTTCAGTCCCAAACGTTCAGCCATGATTGAGTGAATACTTCCCACAGAAATATTCAGGACAACATGCAGCTGGTGTACTGTAATTCTGCGATCCTCCTTAATGATAATCGCTGCTGTGTTGATCATCGTCTCTGTGATGGACGTTGAAGGTCTTCCCTCACGTTTAAATACAAAATTCTGTATTTAATCTAGCATCCCTATTTATATTGTATGTCTGGCAATACTGCTCAAATTTATTTGCGCAGTATTGCCATTTCAATGTAAAAATAATTTTTACATTGAAAGTTAAGTAATTGGGCTACTTTTTTATCTGAATTTTCTACATTAAAAGTAATTAATTTAGGCTATTTTTAACAGAATCCACTACTTTTATAAGCTTTATCTGCTACTTTTCCTAATGCCTATATGACAACCCTGGTTTGCGGTTTACATCTGGCCTGTGGTATCGTTTGGCGCATTTCACTTCGTTGATATTGTGTAGCACTGTAGCCCATTAAAATGAGTGAAAAAAGAAAGTGTCATCAATATTCAAGTGAATATTTAAAATATAGTTATTCTGTCTATAAATAATGAGAAGTTACCAATATACTTAATATGTGAAAAAAACTTTCTCAAATGAAGAAATGAAGCCTTTCATGAATGATTCTCAAAAGGCTTGAAAGGCAGCAAAAAGGATGTGGAGTATTTTTGCAAATCTATCTATATGTTCACTGGGCATCCACAGATACCGTATGATCACTCCGATGCTCGGTGATGTGCCTCAGCAGGCCTCCCCATGTAGTCCTGTTGTTTACTTTTCTGAAGACTTCAACTCTTTGAAGATTAGTAGCTCCACACACACACACACACACCATCCATCCATCCATCCATCCATTTCATTGACAATCTATCCCTTCCTCTCTTTCCAGGAACTTTACCTTATTACTGTTTTGAGACATCCTGCTTCCATCCTTTCAATGTGTCCAAAGTATTTCAACTTTCTTTTGTCAGTATCCTTAAGGAGCCTTAAAGTTCTACTGATCTTTTCTAACACCCATTAATTTGTATGCCTTTCAGTATATGAGATCCTCAACAGCCTTCTGTAGCATCACATCTCAAAAGCAGATATCCTTTTCTTATGTGACTTTTTTAGGTTCCAAGTCTCGCATCCATAAGTTGTTTTTTCAACAGCAACTGCATCCAAAATCCTCAACTTTGTTTCCATGAGATAGATCCATCCTTCCAGATTTTAGACAAGTCTCTGACTGTTATTTTAGCCATTCCTGACCATCTTCTGAATAGCAATTCTTCACATTAATAATGGATCCCAGGTACTCATACTTGCTGACTTCCTCAATTCTTTCTCCATTAAGGTACACTTGTTTCTCAAGAGCTTCCCTGTTTTGTATTTCCTTTGAGAACCATAATCTTTGTCTTGTTAGGATTGAATTGATGTCCTCTGTTATTACTGATCTTGTTAACTTTGTCAAGAATTTGTCCTAGATCTTCCATGTCATCAGCATACTTCTGATTACTGATCAATCTATCTCCTATCCTAATTCCTGTCTTGAGCTTATCCAATGCTTCATGCAGGATGCCCTCCATACATATACAATGGTGCCTCGTAATTCGTATTTAATTCATTCCAGAAACCCATTTGAACTATGAATCGTTCAAAGTCCTAATCAAGATTTTACATAAGAAATAATGGAAAGTGAAATAATCCATTCCCATATCCAAAAAATTTCAATAAATTTTATAACATAGAATGAAAGCCAAAAGGCTATTTTTCTGACCACCTTAATAATAATGAAGGGGATACAAATCCTTTGATGTTTATCTGCCAGTAAGCGCAACTCTAAGAACTAGGACCAAGATCTATGAGTTTCATACTGAAAAACTATCGGCAAATCCAAGTGTAAGTAACCACTTGGTAGTACAACACCAAGGCAACTCATATCAGAGGTGGAGCAAGCTCCCTCACTATCCTTGATATTTTCTCATAATGTAAAAACACAGCCCCTAGGGGATGTAATACTGTAATTACATTATGAGGAAAGGTCACTACCCAGACCAGTTTCAACCTTTTTTGAGGTCCCATCAGTGAGTAGGTAGACCTGGAAGATAACAAGGTTTAAGTGAAAAGAACTTGCATACCCTCACTATACGAATGCCATAAAGGTGTGCCTGTATATTATAACATTATGTGTTTTTACATTATGAGAAATTATCAAGGATAGTGAGGGAGCTTGCTGCACCTTTGATACGAGTTGCCTTGGTGTTGTACTACCAAGTGGTTACTTACACTTGGATTTGCCGATAGTTTTTCAGTATGAAACTCATAGATCTCAGTCCTAGTTCTTAGAGTTTCGCTTACTGGCAGATAAACATCAAAGGATTTATATCCCCTTCATTATTCAATAATTTTTTTTTTTATTTTATCTATTTTAGGTTTTTTAATTTTAATAAGTTAGAAAAAAATTAAACAAAATAATCTTTTATTAATTTTAATTATTACAACACACAAAGACGAAAATAATGCTCCCGCTGTTAAGTGTCTTCTTTCTGCTTCTTAGCTGGAGTTGAGAATGCTGATTCACGTTATCTTTTTTCTGCAGAGAAGAATCTGTCTAGTGTTGTTTGGCGCTGATGATTTTCTTTGATATTTTTAAAATAACCCATCGCGTTGTCATCGAATAAGTTGATATTCCTGTCACTACTGTCTTATTAGGGTGCCATTTTTCCAAAATAGCCCAAACAGAGAACAATTCTTGAAGGTTGGCATTGGAAATGCATCCTTCTCTTCCATAAAAATTTCTTTTTCCACTTCTTTTTGTTGTTGATCGTGAAGATGTTGAAGTTCTTCTGTGCTGAGTTTGGTTTTATGATCATCTATTAACTCCTCTACATCCTCATCACTCACCTCTAATCCCATAGCTTTACCCAAGACACAATTTCATTTACAACAGACTCTTCTTCACAGCTTACTACTTCACTGACTGAAATACAATCTGGCCAGAGTTTTTTCCAAGCAGAAATCATTGTTTTAAATGAAACTTCTTTCCATGCCTTATCGACAATCCTTAAGCAATGAAGAATGTTGTAATGCTCTTTCCAGAATTGTTTAAGCGTCAGTTCTGTGGCATTGGTTATTTCAAAGCACTTTTGAAACATCGCCTTAATAAACAGATTTTTGAAGTTTGAAATCACTTGCTGGTCCATGGCTTGTATGATAGAAGTGGTATTTTGCACAAAAAAACTTTATCTTGATGAAACTGAATTCACCAACTAAATCCTCCTCTAAATTTCTGGGATGAGCAGGAGCATTGTCCATCACTAGAAGAGCTTTTAATTGTAGATTTTTTTTCAGTAAGATAAGCTTTTACAGTGGGAACAATTTCTTAATAAATCCACTCAGTGAAAAACTCTCTGGTAACCCACGCTTTCGTGTTGGCCCTCCACATAACACCAAATTTGCTCTTTATGACATTGTTTTTTTTAAACACGCGTGGATTTTCAGAATGGTAAATGAGCAAAAGCTTTATCTTAGTCTCCACTAGCATCACCACAAAGCAACAAAATAATTCTATCTTTCATAGGTTTATATTCAGGTGTCGTCTTTTTTCTTTTGTGATATAGGTCCTTTTGGGCATTTTTTTCCCCCCAAAAACAACCTGTTTCATCGCAATTAAAAAAACCTATTGAAATACAAATCCCTCACTATCCACGTACTCCTTAAAGGATTTTACAAATTTGTCAGCTTCTACATCAGCACTTGCAGCCTCTCTGTGCATGACAACACTATGGATCCCAGTTCATTTTTTGAATTTATTGAACCAGCCTCTACTTCCTTTAAACTCCCCATTTTCAGTACTGGTCTCAGATGTCTGTTTCTTAAGTTCACTATGCAGATGTTTGGCTTTCTCACAAATAATTCTCTATAATAACGTCACCACGTAATTGCTTCTCATTTATCCACACTAAAAGGAGTTCTTCCATCTCTTCAATAACATGTGATCTCCTGGAGGTCAATGTTGTCACATCTTTAGCCACATTTGCTGCTTATCGTTGAGTTTGAAATTTTAAACATCATCGCCAGATCCGTCAAATGCGTACCACTTTTGTGTTTCATGATAATTTCTTTTTTCATCTCAATTGTCGATACTACAACTCTTCTTTTAGGTTTTGTTCTTTTTACATTCTTGGATGCCATGGGAAACAAAATGCCAAAAACAGTTAAAAATTCTCTACACAAATGTATCATGCAATGACTAGGCTGTGTAAAGTAAGAGACAATGCACAGCGGAACGGACTGAGAGAGAGACACACACTGTGCAGGCACAGGGAAGTGAGTGAGGGAATTTAGTGGGAGAGAAACATGCCTAATGGCATGCCAAAACTGTCTAATGCTATATGACTCTGAGTTCCTGGACTATAGTTCGAACTGTGAATCAAATTTCTTGCGTTCTCAAGCGTTTGAACTCTGGAACGTTAGAAGCATTCGAAGTATGAGGCACCACTCTACTAAACAAGTGAGGAGAAAGTAAACATCCTTGCATAACTCCTTTTCCAACCTGAAGCCAATCAGTCAATCCAACACCCATCCTTAGCGTGGCTTCTTGATCCCTGTACAAGATGGCTGTCAACCTGATAGTGTGTCGAGGTGTAATCTTCCCCTCACTTTTAGTTTATTTTTCTTTTCTTGTCTCTACAGATTAGCTATTTCTGCTACCGGGAGAACTCTGAAAAATTTTTTTTAGAGTTAACGACTGCACCATCGGGATTCTCCTTATGGTATTAAATATATGTAAGACTTCCAGTAGAGTTTACTCTGAGATTATCTAAAAGCTTAATCAACAGTCGTTAATTACAGTCGGCTAATCTTTAATACTTTCATTCACAGGTCCGTAATTTTTTTTTGGAGACAGTGCATTGCATAAAGATGAGGTGGTACAATTCTTTAACAAAACAAGCATGTTTATTTCAAACTAAAAGACAAACTACACAAGATCATACAATATTAAGGGGATTCCCTCTTAGCTCTATTCTAAGCCTATTAATTGTAACATTTCATCATTTGTATATACACTGAGTCATGCAATATTATGACACATAAAGAAAACTGTCAACCCTTCTCAATACTAAGCTTATCATGCTCTATAAATTTAATGACAAAATATCATCATCATCATCATCAAATTCCTGCCATGTACCCTCAAGGGGTGTACAGGATATGATAGTACTACATGAAAAAAATTACATCATTATTAATTTCCTATCTACAATTTTCCTCCAAATCAGTCTGTTACTTGTCAAGACTCCAACATTATCAGATCTTATATTTCTATCGTCTAAAGCACTTTGTACCGTATCAATCCACCTATATCTTGGTCTTCCTCTCGGTCGTTTTCCTGCAAACCTGGCAGAGAACACTTGTTTTGCTAATCTTTCCTTGCCCATACCACCTGAGATTAGCTCTGCTAACGCATTATTGGATGCTGACAATGTCAAGTTCTTTCCTAATATCCTCGTTTTTAATATGATACTGCCATTGATGCCATCTGTTCACGCCTATAATCTTTCTCAGGACTCTCATATCTGAAGTTTCTAGTCTTTGGTCAAGTGTTTTACTTCTGACCCAGCTCTCAGATCCATAAGTTAAAACTGGTTTGAACACTGTCTTGTATACAGCTAATTTAGTGTTCCGACTAATTTCTCTCTTATTCCATATGAATTTATTCAATTGACTTCCCACCATACCAGATTTGCTGATTCTGTTGTCTATTTCTATATTTAATTTACCATCTTCAGTAAAAATCCTGCCTAAATAGCTGAAATGTTTTACTTGTTCCACAGGTTCTCCATTCACAACACAGTTGACATTTTCAGTGATTCTGCCTATTTTCATTGTCTTTGTCTTTTTATTGCTGACCTTCATACCATGTCTATTACAACAGCTATTCAATTTAGTCAGAGAATCTTGCAGACTTGTAGCGGATTTATTTAGAAGTATAACATCATCCGCATAAAGCAAAGAGCTGACATTAACATCTCCAATTTTGATATCATGTTTAATACCACTTTCCTTCATAATGTGATCGATATAGATAATGAATAACAGAGGGGATAATGTACATCCTTGTCTCACACCAGATTTAACATTAAACCAACTTCCTGTACTTCCTTCAATTCTAACTGCTGACTTACAACTCAAATAAAGACTAAGTATTGCTTGATATAATGTCCCATTGACACCATATAACTGCAGCGTATTGAATAGCTTCTCTCTTGGCACCTTGTCATATGCCTTTTCCAGATCGACAAAACTTAAATACAGATCTTTGTTATATTCCCATGCTTTCTTGACTATTTGTCGTAAAGTGAAGATCTGATCCTGACAGCCTCTATTTGGCCTGAATCCAGCTTGTTCTTCACCAAGCTTTTCTTCCACAATTCTTCTCAACCGTTTCTCAAGTATACTTGCATAGATCTTGCCAGGAACACTCAGTAGGGAAATACCTCTGTAATTCTCACATGCAGTTTTATTTCCCTTTTTATATATGGGTACTATGAGAGCTCTACTCCAATCATCGGATTCGTCCCTCTGTCCAGGATTTCTGAACTATGCAGTGCAGCCACTGTAAGACTCTTATACCACCATACTTCAGCATTTCTGGTCGAATATCATCTACTCCTGCTGCCTTACCACATTTCAAGCCTTTGATGGCTTTTTCTACTTCAAGTATAGATATGTATTCCTGACTGCATGCCTGGTCAGTGTTTTTTACCACTGTGCTGTCATCACTGCTTGTTTCATTTAGCAGTTTTTCAAAGTAATTACTCCATACTTCAAGGATATCTTTTTCTCCCATTTTCATGTCACCTTTATCATCTCTAACTCGTTTTATAGCATTCTTTCCTCCATTCTTAAGCTTCTTCAACAACCTCCAAAATATTTTGCCACCTTCTTGATATTTATTTTCTATATTCTTGCCAAAGTCCTCCCATGACTTTTGTTTAGCTAGTTTTACACAGTGTTTAGCATTCTTTCATTTGTCTCTATATTCTCTAAGAGCACAAGCTGACTTATTTGACAGGAACTTTTGGTATGCTTTCTTCTTTTCCTTCACTGCCTCTTTAACCTCCTGTGTCCACCAGGGAGTTCTGATTGTTTTATCCTTACAAACAACCTCACCACATGCCTCTCTGGCAGAATCAATCAATGTTTTCTTCAGAGTTTGCCACTGAATCTCCACGGTTTGATTCCTGTTCTCAATCTCTTTCATTTTTCCTTCAATAATCTTTGTGTACAGCTCACATGTGAGAGCTGCTCAACTTTTATTTGCTTTAAAACTTTCTTACATGTTATTCTTTTCAATATGAAATTCAATTTTATCCTGCTCAAGGCTAAATACTGATCACTTCCAATTTCAAATCCTCTGTACACTCTGGTGTCCTGCACCAGGGAGAAAACATCACTATCAAGAATAACATAGTCAATGAGACTTTTCTTATTCCTAGCCTCTTCTCTCCATGTGAATTTGTGCACATTTTTATGTTGGAACATGGTGTTAGTAATAACCAGTCCATGTCCTGAGCAGAAATCCTACAGATATTTGCCATTATTATTAGCTTTGCTCTTTTCTCCAAATTTTCCCAAAATATTTTTGTATGTCTCACAATCATTTCCTACTCTGCTATTTAGATCCCCAACAAGTACCAACTTTTCATTTTTCATTGTGTCAGTTGCTTTTTTCTAAAGCCTCAAAAAATTCCTCCACTTCTACCTTAGTAGAACCTTCTGTGGGACCATAGGCACAAATAATTCTCATTGTCCAGTTCCCCATTCTCATATTTGCCCACATTACTCTACTTGAGACTGACTACCATTCAAGAAGATTAGCCTCGTATTTTGTGTTGAATACTATGGCTACTCCTTCTTTTCCTTGATTGTCATTGCCTGAATATAACATTTTGTATTTATTGCTCAGAAAGATCTCACCAGTTTTGGTCTTTTTTGTTTCAGTCACCCCTATTATGTCGATCTGGTACTTATCTAATTCCTCAGTTAGCTCCATTTCTTTGCCATTCAGGCTTCTTACGTCGATAGTACCGATCTTTAACTCTGGTGATGTTGAGTTGGGGTTTATTTTCAGATTTGTTCCAGTAGCTGACTTTTCGCTGTTCGCCCTGGTTCCCTGGCGAAAACAACGGGGGCCTTGTTTAACCGGGCGACGCCCCAGCCGGCATGAAATTGTTAAACCAAAATATAGAATGACAAAATATCTCCTATTCTGTTTGTGTACAATTAATCCTTAATTTTTCTTTTCAGTCCAGAATAATGAACTATGCTTAAACAAAAAAATGTCCCATGGACTCTGTCAATTTTCCATATCTTAGATAAACAGAAGAAAACGTACTCGCATATATTCATTAACACACTCAATCTATACCACTTCCTTGTTCCATTGCAGGTTCTGCTGGTTTCTTATCCGTCTCAGGCTTTAATTTTCATGCAAGGGTTCTGTCTTTACTGTTGTCTCACGTAGATGACTCCCGGGGCTTGAAGCACACTTAGCAACGATTCTGAGTTAGCCGAAGATGTCCGATGCATGTTGCTGGCTCTATCTCTCACTGGCAAGGCATGCTGGTCCGTCTTTTTTGCTCCTTCAATGGCTTCACAGTGCCCACTGCTACGCTCTCCTGACTTCACACGATGCACAGTGAAAGGAATGGATCCGGAGTTTTCTCTCTTCTTTATTATAACTTAGAGGACCTCCTATATACGACTCCTCAGGTCCCTGGAGTAAGAGTCGAGGTCCCCGAATATTCCCATGAAAAATGGTCTTGATCTTCAACATTAATATTAACTTCTGATTCTCACGGAACACACACATAGTCTTGTTTACAAAAAGCAGAATTGCTTAAGGTCAAAACTGCCTTTTACGGCATTGTCCTTGAAGCTTGCATCTGGCTGACACTGAGCACAATTAAAAGCACTTTGTATATACAATTCCTACGTTGTTTCTTTCAAAACTGAACTACATCAATACTGTGCCGATTTCTATGTCTTTGTCCTTGAATCATACAACTTAAACATTTATTTGATATTTACAGTTTCTGCACAAACTTGCATTTTAATTTTCTTAGAGTTAGCTACATGGTTTTTCACAAAATTTACAATGTTAATACAGAAATATTAACTTGTTTACAAGTTGACCTTTGTTAAAAGAAGTCGAGGCAAAAAAAAAAAAATTCCTACTGCATCAAATTTTACAGAGGAAAACCCATTCTTTTCATTACTTCCCACAGTTTCACATGCTGAACTCACTCAAAAGCTTTAGAGTAGTCTAAGAAACATATTACCAGAGGGAGTTTAAATTCTTTATATTTTTCTATGATCTGTCTACGGCAAAGGATCTGATCTCTGGTGCCTTTACCTTTCCTAAAACCTGCTTGTTCCTCAGACATCTCTCCCTCAACTTTGGCATTGATCTCAATCATATTTAGCATGATCTTCAATAAAATTTTGCTTGCATGAGATATTAAACTAATAGTTCTATAGTTCTTGCACACTTTCATATCTTCTTCTTATGTAGTGGTATGAAAACAGACTTCTTCCAGTCTCTAGGCCATGATCCTGTCTCCCATATCCTTGTAATCAGTCTATGAAATGCTCTTATACCTCCATCCCCTGTGGCCTTAATTAACTCTGCTGGGATTTCATCTGTGCCTGGTGCCTTATTGCTGTTAAGCTGCTTAACTGCTCTTTCAACTTCATGCCTAAGTGGAAGAGGTTCCACTTAGGCATGAACCTCACAGTATTTTTTCTATCTGTTTTTAATTTCCAGTTCTGTGAATTAAGGACTAAATTTAAAAATCTTCCTGGACTTGAAAGGGTTGGTTGCAAAACAAAGTAACCAACAAGAGAAGGGACTTGTCGTACAAACTTTCAAAATTAATTGCCAAATGTGGAAAGCCACATACTATTAGCGAAACTCATCTTACCGGCTATAAATGAAGTTTTAGATATGATGATTGGCCCAGGTAAAAGTAATATGACGTCGTCAATTCCTTTCAGTTATGTTCGATATCAACAAGAATGTATGAAATGCCAAAGGACATTGAAAAAAAACTTTGTGGTGATTTATTTATTATATGCATTATATAAATACTAATGAAGAAATTATTGAAGAGTTTCTATTTGCTGAACAACTGAAAATTAACGCAAATGCTTCTACTATTTTTAAGGTTGTTAAAGACTTTTTTAATGCAAAAAAAACATCCTCTTACAAATATTATTGCATGTGCAACTGATGGATATTTGGAACTGCTTCTTTTAAATGTGCTATAAATGATCGGTGACGACCGATCATATTTAAAAGAAGCAGTTCCAAATATCTTTACAATTCACTGCATTCTTCATAGACACTTAGCTGTAAAGCACCTTAGCAGTTGACTACATAAGACTTTGGACGATGTTATTAAAGCAGTGTATAAAATAAAAGTCCAGTCATCATATTTTTTGGGGAAATTTTGCCTGAAAATGAAGAATTTGAGCATCTTTTGCTTCACACTGAAGTTAGTTGGCTCTCAAATGGAAACTGTCTGCGTTGCTTTAATGATATCTACAATACTGTTTTGGAACTTCTTGATTCACATGATGAGAACATGTGCAATGATCTATAAAAGGAAAAGTTTGACATCGCATATCTTTCCAATATTTTCATCAAATTAAATGAGTTTAACATCAAAATGCAGGGAAGCAACGTGAATTTATTTCTGAATGCAAGCCCTAACCAACTTTTCTAAAATTTTCACCACCACTCCTGAGATACTGATTGGTCAATAGTTGAATACATTGGCCTTTCTATCACTCTTGTGCAATGAGTTTACCACACATTCTTTCCACACTTGTGGAATCATCCCTGTTCTGAGACTCAAATTATGTAGTCTGCTCAAAGGAATAGCCAGTTCAGCTGAACACTCTTTTAACATCCATGCTTGATATTCCATCAGTGCCTATTGCAGAATTTTTGTTCAGTTTGTGCAACAGCTCTGGTACTTACTCCTCCTTCAGTGAAGGGGTAGCAGTGAGTTCATTGTTGCATATACCAGGTTGATAGCTTTTAGGCAGGAATCGTGAAAATTTGTATGCAAGAGTGACAATGATGGGAGTGGTTATTATGAAAGATTTTGACAAAAGAATGATTCTGGGTTTGTTCGGTTTGGACCTATCAAGTATATGTAAAGATGTCTGCATAAGTGAGGAACTAGATAAGAACAGAGATCTGCAAGTAGTCAAACTGTTGTGCAGGACAGAGACAAGAGAACATGTAGGTAATTTATTATGTCTTTACAAGAATGCTAGGAGTATCAGAAACAAAGGAGTAGAGTTTTGTTGCCTTGATTAATATATTGAGACCTCATATTGTAGGCATTAGTGAGACCTGGATATCAGAAGCAGGCATACTAACTGATATAGAGTGCAAAGGGTACAGTATTTTTTAAGAAGGATAGACAGTATAGAAGAGATGTACTGCTAATATCAGATTACTTGAATCCAGTTAGAATTGAGACCTGTGACTCCAATACTAGTAAGTTTTTTTATGTGGCAGTTAGTTTGAATCCATCTTGTGTGAGGTCGAGTTGAACAAGATTAAATACATAGTAGGATGTTGTTACAGACCTGGTAGATTGGTTGCTAGTGATGAAGAAATGCATCAACAAATAAATACGATGGGTGTGAAAGGAGTAATCATAATGGGAGACTTTAATTATCCAAACATTGATTTGATAGCTATGAAATCACATGAGAAGAATGAAACTGAATTTATTGAGCTGTTGCAAGACAACTTCCTCAAGCAGCATGTGACTGAAGAAAGTCAAAGAATGTTAGATCTGATTATAGTGTCAGAGGGGATTTCAGTTAAGGATGTAACTATTCTGCCTCTGGTTGGTGACAGTGATCAGTGGCCAAGTTTATGAATGTTCCATTCAGAAAAGAAAAGGTTACATGCTGTGAACTATAAAGCAGGAAATTATGACCACCTGTGAGGAGTATGCTGGGTTCTGCACCATGGTATCAGTTGTTGGATGAGAAGGATATCAATGGTGGGTGAGAATTGTTAAAAATATACTTAATGATGCGATATCAGAGTGTCCCTAGAGTTTGAAGAATAAATACACATCTATTTCACTCCTACTCTAAATTAATTAAGCAGGCCAGAAGAGTCGCAACTGTTGTACGGAAAGCTGTCTGAGTATGAAAAAAAACTCTGAGTTAAAACAAGTCGGAAGAATTTTTTTAGAATTTTATCGTTATGCTGCAAGTAAAAGAAAGATTGAATTTGAAAGAACAACTACTGAATGCAGATGGTATGCAGGTGACTGATGCAAAAGTGGTTGTTCAACTAATGAATAGCCATATTGCTAAAAGCTATCGACTTGGTATATGCAACATTGAACTCATCCCTATCTCATTGCTATTTATGCTGTTATTATTAGTTTCCAATTGGTTATTACTATTGTCTCTTTCAGTTTGTGGAATTTCTGGATTTGTTTTTCTTTACAAATTAGAAAAATGCCATTAGTTGGGTTGCTAGTGATAACCAGATGTATGAACTTCATGGTTCATTTCATTCACTGTTGCAGATTTTTGTGACACTTTTGACTAATGACTTAAATATAGCTTGAATTGATTCATGAAGTAATGCATTGTTAGCCTTTTGGTAAATATTTAACTCAGTATTATTAGTAGTATTATTTCTTGGTCTCCAAGGAGTCAGAAGACTCATATGATAGACCAAATTCTTATAAACCACAATACCTGTCATACTTAGTCTTGAAAGCACTCAATATTGAAAAGTTCATGACCCACTCTAGTTAAGCATTCTACTTGCCATGCAAAAAATATCCTTTTCACTTCCTTACGTGATTTTTATATAGTTTTGTTTTGTTTTCCAACCACCAGTAACCCTATGCAAGATCTCTTATGTTCTCTTATCTAATATGCTTCTCTCACCAACTTGTGTGTCTCACTTCTTCTGTCTGCATTGGCCTGGTTAGTCGAGTGATTAGCATATCCACTCTCTAGCCAAGAGCATGGATCATCGAATCCCACCAAGGGCAAGGATGTTTGTGATCGTCCTACTCACCAGTTATCATATGTACTGCTGTGACTTGCATCCTGGTGTAGTATGACTCTTGATACCTTTGCACCATAAAAAATCAAATAAAAGAAATAATAAATATTCTATCAACCAAGCTCTGCAAAACATATTCTCTTAATTTTTTTCTTTTACTCAACATTCCATTGTCTTCAGACAGTCTGTCACTTGTGCTGCACACTAACATTTCCATATTCCACAAATATTAGATGACCAGATCTGTACAGAATTCTAGTTGTGGTAATAAGCACCTTATACAGTGGAACTTACTTTCTTATTCCTCCTTGTCTGTGCTCTGGTTATAGCAGCATCTTCCAGGTAACCTTTAAAACTTTTGTGTCTCCTGAAATTAAGTATCCTATCCATCAAAACTCCTAAATCTTTTTGTCACATCCATTCTCCTAGAATAAAATTCCTCGAATTAGTACTTCTCATTCCATCCTCTCTGACCAGAGTATACTTAGCAACACTCAACTGATAGCCCATTCATGTGCCCAAAGCCATTTTATTTCAACTCTCTCTAGTGAAACCACATTAGAGCTTAATGAAATAATTAAGCATCATCAGTAAACAGCTGAATGGCTCTTCTCAGATTTTGAACTATATCATTGATATATACATTAAAAAAAAAACCATAGTCTCAGAACAGGACTCTGTGGGTACCCTGGTTGTCACTTTTCCCCTTTCAAGACATTGCATTCCCAAACATAACTTGCTGGTTCCTGTTTACCAAACACCTAAACCAAGCTACAAACTGACTATCCATCCCCATCCCATTCAATTTTTAACAGTAGTCTTCATGTAGTATTCTATCAAATGGCCTTACAAAATCTAAAAAAATTACCCTACAAAATATTTCTCTTCTCCAATAATACACATTACCCTGTAATGATAACTAGATTACTGAAACAAGACTACCTCCTTAACAAGTCCCTACTGTTGTGTAGAAAGGAAATACGTGTTTGCATTCTACCTCAGACCAATTTCTCTATCATCTTCACCACATACCTGTTATTTGAATTGACCTGTAGTTTGACCACTGATTTAATTTCTCCCTTAAGCTGTAGCATTGTTTTTTCCTTCCACTTGAACTTTTCCTGTTGCCAGACTTGTTGAACAGTCAAATGACAGACACCTCAGCTCCTTTTTGCATTTCTCTCTGATCTCATATTAATTGCCTAATTAATAACCATATTATAGCTTACCTAAAATTCCACACTTTGCATTCCTAACTGCTGATTCCCCCCTCTTCTTTCCCTCTGTTATTTAGCTACCCTTGGAAATACACTGAAAAAATATTCATTGAAAATTTTCACTACAATTGACATGACTAAATACACCAACTCCTGCAGCTTAAGTAAGTCTCAGTCTTCCATATCCACTTTTTTTCTACTAACTACTTAAAATTTTCTTTTTAAAAAAAGAAAACATTCAAGTAAAAGCATTTTCTGTTTGTGTCTTTTGACACCAATCAGATTAATACTTTTATCCTTTACCTATTAAAGACGTTTGTTAGTTTATCAAACTTGATTTCTAAGCTTATTAGTTGTTTGTCAATACACTATCTACATGGGTTATAAGAATCCTTAAAGTGTGGTTTAATAATGTAGTAATAATTCAATATTTTGAGGTTACTAGTGATTAGGAGATAAATATTTTATTATCATTAGGAGTTGGTAACCTCCACAAAAGTCTAGAATCATTCTTCTTCCTCCTCCTTTCATGAATCTAGGCTTGGTGGCTTGTTTCAGCTCATCCCAGTGTTTCATTGTTCTGCCTCTGTTTCTTTGATCCTCTGATTTGTAGTTCATTAAAGTAGGTGTAAAAGAAAAGAAGTTAGTAGTATAGTGTATGTGTAGAATAGTAAGAATTGGTGTTATTAATGTTTTTGTATAACATTTGGGGTGCTTAAGGGTAGAAGCTGTATAACTGAGAGGAGACCTCCACATAGCCTTTAAAGGAATGCGGAGAACCGACCAGGGCTTCTAACCTAATGTCCAATCCTCACCTTCTCGTGGTGCACCCTGTTGGGTATCTACTTGGATACTGAACGAACGAGGATGGGCTGGCAATTTGGGATTTAGCCGACCAAATTGTATTCTCATTGGTTAAACCAAAATAAAAAAAATGATGGTATAACATGACAAAATTTCATGCCAGCTGGGGCGTCGCCCGGTTAAACAAGGCCCCCGTTGTTTTCGCCAGGGAACCAGGGCGAACAGCGAAAAGTCAGCTACTGGAACAAATCTGAAAACAAACTCCAACTCAACATCACCAGAGTTAAAGATCGGTACTATCAACGTAAGAAGCCTGAATGCCAAAGAAATGGAGCTAACTGAGGAATTAGATAAGTACCAGATCGACATAATAGGGGTGACTGAAACAAAAAAGACCAAAACTGGTGAGATCTTTCTGAGCAATAAATACAAAATGTTATATTCAGACAATGACAATCAAGGAAAAGAAGGAGTAGCCATAGTATTCAACACAAAATATGAGGCTAATCTTCTTGAATGGCAGGCAGTCTCAAGTAGAGTAATGAGAATGGGGAACTGGACAATGAGACTTATTTGTGCCTATGGTCCCACAGAAGGTTCTACTAAGGTAGAAGTGGAGGAATTTTTTGATGCGTTAGAAAAAGCAACTGACACAATGAAAAATGAAAAGTTGGTCCTTGTTGGGGATCTAAATAGCAGAGTAGGAAATGATTGTGAGACATACAAAAATATTTTGGGAAAATTTGGAGAAAAGAGCAAAGCTAATAATAACGGCAAATATCTGTTGGATTTCTGCTCAGGACATGGACTGGTTATTACTAACACCATGTTCCAACATAAAAATGTGCACAAATTCACATGGAGAGAAGAGGCTAGGAATAAGAAAAGTCTCATTGACTATGTTATTGTTGATAGTGATGTTTTCTCCATGGTGCAGGACACCAGAGTGTACAGAGGATTTGAAATTGGAAGTGATCACTATTTAGTCTTGAGCAGGATAAAATTGAATTTCATATTGAAAAGAATAACATATAAGAAAGTTTTAAAGCGAATAAAAGTTGAGCAGCTCTCAGATGTGAACTGTAGACTAAAATACACAAAGATTATTGAAGAAAAAATGAAAGAGTTTGAGAACAGGAACCAAACCTTGGAGATTCAGTGGCAAGTTTTCAAGAAAACACTGATTGATTCAGCCAGAGAGGCATGTGGTGAGGTTGTCTGCAAGGATAGAAAAATCAGAACTCCCTGGTGGACACAGGAAGTTAAAGAGGCAGTGAAGGAAAAGAAGAAAGCATATCAAAAGTTCCTGTCAAATAAGTCAGCTTGTTCTCTTGGAGAATATAGAGACAAATGCAAGAATGCTAAACACTGTGTAAAACTAGCTAAACAAAAGTCATGGTAGGACTTTGGCAAGAATATAGAAAATAAATATCAAGAAGGTGGCAAAATATTCTGGAGGTTGTTGAAGAAGCTTAGGAATGGAGGAAAGAGTGCTGTAAAAGGAGTTAGAGATGATACAGGTGACATGAAAACTGGAATAAAAGATATCCTTGAAGTATGGAGTAATTACTTTGAAAAACTGCTAAATGAAGCAAGCAGTGATGACAGCACAGTGGTAAAAAACACTGACCAGGCATGCAGGCAGGAATACATATCCATACTTGAAGTAGAAAAAGCCATCAAAGGCTTGAAATGTGGAAAGGCAGCTGGAGTAGATGATATTCGACCAGAAATGCTGAAGTATGGTGGTATAAGAGTCTTACAGTGGCTGCACTGCATAGTTCAGAAAGCCGGGACAGAGGGACGAATTCCCGATGATTGGAGTAGAGCTCTCATAGTACCCATATATAAAAAGGGAAATAAAACTGAATGTGAGAATTACAGAGGTATTTCCCTACTGAGTGTTCCTGGTAAGATTTATGCAAGTATACTTGAGAAACGGTTGAGAAGAATTGTGGAAGAAAAGCTTGGTGAAGAACAAGCTGGATTCAGGCCAAACAGAGGCTGTCAGGATCAGATCTTCACTTTATGACAAATAGTCGAGAAAGCATGGGAATATAACAAAGATCTGTATTTAAGTTTTGTCGATTTGGAAAAGGCATATGATAAGGTGCCAAGAGAGAAGCTATTCAATACGCTGCAGTTATATGGTGTCAATGGGGCATTATATCAAGCAATACTTAGTCTTTATTTGAGTTGTAAGTCAGCAGTTAGAATTGAAGGAAGTACAGGAAGATAGTTTAATGTTAAATCTGGTGTGATTTAACATTAAACCCCTCTGTTATTCATTATCTATATGGATCACATTATGAAGGAAAGTGGTATTAAACATGATATCAAAATTGGAGATGTTAATGTCAGCTCTTTGCTTTATGCGGATGATGTTATACTTCTAAATAAATCCGCTACAAGTCTGCAAGGTTCTCTGACTAAATTGAATAGCTGTTGTAATAGATATGGTATGAAGGTCAGCAATAAAAAGACAAAGACAATGAAAATAGGCAGAATCATTGAAAATGTCAACTGTGTTGTGAATGGATAACCTGTGGAACAAGTAAAACATTTCAGCTACTTAGGCAAGATTTTTACTGAAGATGGTAAATTAAACATGGAAATAGACAACAGAATCAGCAAAGCTGGTATGGTGGGAAGTCAATTGAATAAATTCATATGGAATAAGAGAGAAATTAGTCGGAACACTAAATTAGCTGTATACAAGACAGTGTTCAAACCAGTTTTAACTTATGGATCTGAGAGCTGGGTCAGAAGTAAAACACTTGACCAAAGACTAGAGACCGCAGATATGAGAGTCCTGAGAAAGATTATAGGCGTGAACAGATGGCATCAATGGCAATATCATATTAAATATGAGGATATTAGGAAAGACCTTGACATTGTCTGCATCCAGGAATGCGTTAGCAGAGCTAATCTCAGGTGGTATGGTCATTTTAACAGAATGGGCGAGGAAAGATTAGCAAAACAAGTGTTCTCTGCCAGGTTTGCAGGAAAACGACCCAGAGGAAGACCAAGATATAGTTGGATTGATATGGTACAAAGTGCCTTAGACGATAGAAATATAAGATCTGATAATGTTGGAGTCTTGACAAGTAACAGACTGATTTGGAGGAAAATTGTAGATAGGAAGTTAGTAATGAAATAATTTTTTCATGTAGTACTATCATATCCTGTACACCCCTTATGGGTACATGGCAGGAATCTGATGATGATGATGTTTTTGTATATTTCGTGGACCTTTCAAATCTTCAATAAATCATAATATAATCAACTTTCGCCATAACTGGCTCACAACAAACTACAAAAATGTCCTGACCAAAGCTCCATGAGTATAATGCTGTTGCTTAGAAATGACTATAGAAAAAGAAGAAAAAATTACTATAGCAAACTATCCAGTATGATAAATTGTTTGGGTGGTTTCTAAGAGCTTTCTGTGGTGAGTTAAAATATGATTTAATTAAAAAAAAAAACAAAAAAACATGGGATTCAGAGAGTTTTGACCTTAGACTATTGTTGTCTGCTGAGTCTTAAGTTTTTGTCAAGCCAGTGACACCTCACTTGTTATAAAATAACCATTTTTGTTATAGTATGTTTGTCAAGTTAAAGATTGGCTGTTTTATTTACTGTTTATGTTTTTTTTTAATTAATATAATATAATTTAAATGTTTCTAGGGATATTCAGATTTTCCAGCCAAAGCTCTTCAGGCATTTCATGTAAAACCAATGCCAATGCATCAGTACAGACCTTTGCCAATTAAGCATGTTATTCATCAGCCAAGGAAGTGAAAAACATTGTTTTGGATGAATTTTTGTATACTTAAATGTTGACCCTTCAGCTATAACTATAACTTTGATCTATATTTGTTGTATTTTCTATTGATGTGAAAGATTAGTTTCATAAATTTTTTATGTAAATTTAGAGAGATTTATTTTAGAAAGTAAGAATAATAAATTAATAGGAAATCCTATCCTTATGCATTACAAAATTATTATTTTTTAAATGATAGACATTAAAATGTTTTTTTTTTTTAATGTCTTGTTTTCTATGCCATTGTTAAGTCTCAAATACTTTATTTCTTATCAGTCAATAGATGTTACAATTTTGAATACAATTTGGATTATAAACTGTTAAAATGATTGCTTAAATATATATGATCTTGACATTAACATAATAAAGATTTACTCACCTAATAAGAAATTGTTTCAGTTTGAAGTGTATGTGTTTTTTTTTTTTTAAATTATAGAAGAGCAGTTCCTTATAATGTTAGATTTAATAAACCAACTTGGTTGGATGCAATGACAAAACCATCTGACTGTTCTACTAATAATATAAATTCTAAATGTCATTAGTCTACAAGTAGCCTAGTTGTTAAGATACTTTGTATGCAAACTTTTTTTATTATTGACACTATAATAAAAAATATATATTACTTGGATAAAGGATTAAACAAGAATATAATTTCATGGCAAGTTTAATTTACTTTAGATATTCCTATTACCAGTTTACTCAGTGCATATGGGATAGCAAAAATTAAAGATAACATTGGTTCATTGAGTACTTTGTCAGTAAGTTTCAAATTGGAGGGAGAATAGTGTTGAATAACAGGAAAAGAAGAGAGAATACTCGTTCAGGAATGTGAAATGTTTGGAATTTAATAAGGCTGAGAGATTGGATGGCATATATCATGTACATTAAGGGAATGTGGAAAAGAGCTAAGTGCCCCCCTCCCTCCCCTTGCCTGATTGTTCACCAAGTCTGACAGTGGAACAGTATAAGTGGAAGAAAGGAAAATAGTACTTCTGCATAAGGGAGAAACTAAGTCAATGATATCAAACTAGTCCAGTTTGCATAATAGTGGTAATGAAGGTAATAGAGAAGCTGGTTTGAGGTAGAATAGAATATAGATTTTGATTATTGAGAACACTTACCTTTTTTTAGAAAGCTACACAGACTTGTTGGGGGAAAGCTTGTTTCAGTAATCTGAGTAGATTTTATAAATAGGATGATGAATGTATTATTGGAGAAGGGAGATACATAAATAAATTTTTTCTAGATTTTTGAAAAGGCAGTTGATACAATATGACACCCCCCCCATACATGACAATGACTCAAATATTAGGGCTCCAGAAATGCAACTTCTATCAAAAAAAATTTTTTTTTACTTTCCCAAGGTAGTTCTACTTTACGTAAATATTGTTATAGGTAATGTTTTAGAAAACTATGTTATGGTGACAAAACAAAGTAATACAAATTTTAATTCTAATTACGTTACATGTAATTATACAGAAATATGCTTTCCTTAAATGCAGGTTTAAAATTATTACAACGTAGCTCATCACAACTCAGTCAATAATAAATTCGATAAATTATTGATAAACCATGATTTGATAGGACAGACAAATTCACAAAAATGAAGTGTGGAGAACACTGTGGAGCCAGACTCGCTTTATGACATACTCAATCATGTGATTTGTTTTTTGCAAGATAATTAGTGATAAAAACATTAAAAAGCATTTTCATTATGTAAAATGCTAAAGTATTTAATTACACTATGCTAATTAATGTTGTTGTGAAAATAAGCTGAAGACAATACATCTTACAACTGCACACCTACTTAAGGGGTAAAGGTCAATGTTGGAAAAATAAGAATCATTTAATTAGATTGTGCCAATTTTAACTTGCTTATAATTACTGGTTTACTTTGTTAATGAAATTATATTGTGAGAAAAGCACTTTTTTTTTTAAATATTGTCTATTACATGTCATACTTACTGTATATATATGAACACTGCTTGGAAAGAAGTCCATGGACATTCCCATGAGCAAGGTGCGTTGTGCTATGTAATGAGTCGCATGTTTGTAGCTGGTATAAATTGGAGGAATATGATGCTCCCAAGTTACTGCAACTGTGTTTGGATGAAATGGCTGCAAGAAGGTAGCTGACAGTTTGAAAGAGGCATTGTGACAGGATGCCATGTTGCAGGTCTAGCTGTTTGGCAAATTGGACGATCCTGGGTCAATATTCAGCGATATCATATTGAGATGGAAGTGCAGGGAGTAAACTGCAAGTGTTACCCACAGTGGATGACTCACCACACTCGCTGAACATGACAGGTGTTATGTAGTAGGGTGCTATGAAGTTTAATATGTAAAAACCGCCATTTATTAGTCGACACATTCAATGCAGAATTCTCGCAATTGACAAACACAAATCCACACAAAAACGTTCAGAACTGAGGCTCACAATATGGATTTCCATGGTAGGACCACAATATGCGAGTTTGACATTATTTGAACCACCATGCAGCATCGTCTTCTGTGGTGCAGTGGGACTTGGAAAGCTGTGTTATGGAATGACAAATCATGTTACACTCTTTACTGCAAATGGATGGGTGTGAGAGATGTCTGGTGAATGTCTCTTACCAGAGTGCATAATCCTAACCATGAAATTTGGATGTGGCAGTGTGATGGTATGGTCTTGTTTTTCCTGATTTGGCCTCAGACCTCTGTGGTGCCATGAACATTAAACCCCAAGGGGTATCTGAACATTCTGGACAATGCAATGCTTCCTACTTTGTGCCATTCTACTGAACTGACCATTGTCTCTTTCAGCAAGACACTGTCATAAGGCTGCTGCTGTAACTGCATGAGCATCGCCAACACCTGTCTCCAAAGAGCCCTGATGTCGGCCCTATGGAACATCTGTAGGATGAACTGGACTGTCAGGTCAAAAGACATCCACCCCACAACAGCCCAGGACTGCATTACATGCCTACTGGAAGAATTGTCAAAATTTTCCATTGATCACTATCATACACTTGTGGAAAGTATGCCCCCATAGAATTGCTACAGTGAAAGGTCCAACATCATAAGGTGGGCACCGTGGTTGTTTGTTCCTCACACTGTGGTGTCTGTTGACTTCTTTCCAAGTAAATTATAAGGTTAATATTGAACTAAATGAATGCACAATTTGATTCTGAAATTAATTTATTGGAAATAACTATAATTTCATTTAAACATAGTCATGATATGAAAAACGTTTTCTTGCACCCTTCAAGTGTGCAAGATTTACTGTTTACAAGTAGAGCACCTTAACATGTAATGGTGGTTCATTTATGATGGAAACAAAAAAACCAAACATGACACATAGTGGAGTAAAAAGAACACTATAATACTGTGGAAAATTAAGGGGATTTGTGGAATTTATATATAGAGTTTCATATACAAAGAAAAACTTAAGTTATCAATTGTTATGTTACTACAAAAGTGTAAATTATACGAAGAAAATAATATAATATTTATACATTTAGAATGAGGCTTAAAATTCACTTGCCTCCTGCCTATGGTGAGTAGATTTTTGAAGGTTGGTATTATGAGAAAATTTGAATAGGTCAGTTCAAGATGAATTTTTTGTAGATTGAAAGAAAAGGGTAACCAGGTATAAGCAAGCTCTTTTCCTTTGTGAAATATTGTACAGACATTATCTTTTAGATAAAACCATAAAGACTACACAATTGTTTTTGTCTAAACTAAAAGAACAAAATTTACATAATTCTTACAAAAATTGAGTGACTTGATTCTTCAGATTTTGTTTTTGTAAATTAAAATGAATAACCAGGTATAGAATTTCAATTGAATTTCAACAAAATTCAATTGAGAATTGAATTTTGTTGCTCAGTGTGAGACCACTGCCCTGCTTAGTGGAGGTTGAAGTGGCTTGAAAAAGTTTCATGTTTCATCTCTAGAGCAGGATTTCTGGATCTGGTAAAAAAATAATTTAAAAAATAGAAAAAAAATCCTTAACTCACTCACCACACAAACGTACTAGAGGTTTATAAAAGCCTTTTGGATGGCAGCCACATTAAAAAATAAATTTAAAAAATGATGAATGGGGCTATCAGTTCAGTGTCGCTAGGCATAAATAAATTCATACTTAAATTGGAATAAAGTAATTCCTGTAAGACACTAATCAGACCACATATGTATATTACTGTGCACAGTATGCAGAGGTGTGCAACTCTCAGGATTGTAAAATGTTAAGTACAAATGTACTATAGGTTTACTAATAACCTTTTGTGGCTGGGAACAACATTAAAAAGTACAAACGCAGATTAAGAAAATATAGCCCATTTACATGTTATTGCAGTGGGTGATGAGTACAAAATGTTTTCAGTGAGACAAGGTATGATGTAGTTTGTGAGAGTTTGATCTTCTTAAAGGTCTTCTCAGTTGAGACCTAGAAATAACACTAATGGAATGGTCAATGCACAATCTTCCATTGTGCCTATTTGCTACTTTGTCATAGTTCTCTTCAGATTTCTCTAGTATAGTTTGAAAATTTCAACTATTTTTTTTAAAAGCCCAAATATTTTGGACCAAAAAAAATGTATTAGAAATATTTTTTTTCTATTTGACAAAAAAAAAAAAAAGTTACTTAGTGGTTGAATCTATGATTTCGATCATAGTTTGTTTTTTTTTATAAAAATTGCCTCGATAAGGATTCCTGACGCATTCGACCATAAATAGTTGGCCAGCCAAAAGGCTGCAGATCTGAATCCCACCGTGGGCATGGATGTTTGTAATTGTCTGTGAAAATAATAGTGGCGATGGT